>NW_010316898.1:0-4746 GCF_000700745.2 Antrostomus carolinensis | reverse complement strand
CCCTGGAACATTGGTGCTTAAAAACATGTTATACTGAGCTGAAATAAAAAATAAAAAAGCTGAAAATCTAGGCTGAAAATACAACTTTAGCAATTTGTTGTGATGTTTGCTTTTCTAGTAGGTTAAGATCCAGTGAACACTGACTGTTTCGACTACAGAGGCAAAGAAAGATCAGAAAATCAGACTCCAGACTATGTCTCTAATTCCTTTCTGAAGTGTATATCAACCTTACTCTCTACATTTGGAGAGGTTTGGTATCAGAAAACTTGTTTAGGTTGCTTGTATTTAATAGCTGGTGTACCAACTAATACGGATCCATTCAGCCTTCTCTGAGGCAGGAAAAAGATTTGGAGAGAGAAGAAAAAAACTTCTGAGCTTTTAGCTTGTTTTGGTTGGCAAATAAAGTTTGTGTGATCACACTGTATGTTTATGTGTTCCTCATAGTTTATCTAAGAACATTAAAATTATTAATAAGTGCTGTCCAACTGTGCAAGGCTTGGAAAGCCTGTCTCTGCTTCCCTGAAGAGCAGCTTGAAGCAATGCTCTGCTAGTCTCTGTCACTATATCCTTCCAGTGTTTCCTAGTTTCAGCCATATTATGAGAATAACAGTTAAGGTGTTGCAGATTGAGGAATAAAGAAAGCAAAACTTGAAGATGGGAATGAAAAGTACAGAAAATAATTACTTAAACAATCAGGATTCTGGGCTTTGGAAAGTTACTTATCAGGGAGGAAGAATGCCCTTGTTCTGTGGCCTGAGTTCAGAGCTAGTGATGCTAGAGGTGAGCAAGAGACAGTTTCTGGAATTGGAAAACCTGTCTCCTGCACTGGGATTCATTTTAGCTAGCACTAGCTACCAGGAGAGTACGTACCTGCAACTGCGCCAGTCCCAGTAGGTTTCTTTCCCAGTAAATTAAACTTAGACTTATTGACAAGGTAGATGGTAGATGTTTGACTGACTCAGTTGAAGGTGGATATATAAAACGGTTCATGTGAATTATGCTCCAGGAATGTCTGGATGCTTTTGTAAAAGCATCTATACACTTGATTTAGCTGTTCTTACTGACACTGTATTTCTCTAAAGTTGCTGGAAAGACTTTTAGTGTGATATTAATTCCACCCCATCAGAAAGGAAAAGTCTAAAAGATTCACCAATCTGCATTACTTCCAGTCATCTTTCTTTATCCTGCTCCCATGGCTTGCACCTAGTACAGGATAAGATTTTCAAAAAGCCATAGAATCAGAAATTTAGAAAAAACAGTCTAGAAGTCAGTGAATCAATCTCCCTGTCTAAGTGTGGGATTAGGATTCCCCATTTAATTTCTGACATACTTGTCTAACATACCTCTTTAACACCTCTGGGGAGGAGGAATCTGTAACCTCCAGAGATGTTCTGTGCCAGTGGTGAACTCTCCTCACTGTTTTTCAGCTGTCGTACCCCAGATTCCCTTGCTATAAATGAAGCCCATTACTACTTTGCTTATCTGCTGTGAATATGGGAAACAGATTATTCCTTTTTCATTAAAAAAAAAAAAAAATCTGTGGACTGTCATGATCATCAATTTTCTCTTCTTTAGGCTGAAAAGTTAGTTCAGCCTTTCTTTGTTTTGACTTCAGGCTCAAAGCTGTGCTTGAAAGAGGGAGTGTGTTCCTTCTTTGTATCATCTCCCTTCTCTGTTTTATGTCTTTTGGGAAGAGGCATTGCATATCCCCTTGAAAATCAGTTAAGAAAATTCAGCTAATTAGGGAGCCATTAAAGAGAAAATCAAGCAGTTGGCACTATATGTTGTAGTTTCTTCTCACTTCCTTGATGTAAAGATGGTTTTCATATTAAACACACTGTTTATCACATGAAATACAGAATCAATAGACACAACCCTCATCATAATTCCTACCCATCATCTCCATATCTGACCCAGTCAATAGATAACGATAGGCATACACACTTCCATCAAGAGAACTGCAGATGAGACATGAAGATGCATGGGAATGACCATAAAATCAAGAAGTAAATACTCCTTGTTTGTCAAGTATCAGTGGTGATGCTGTTTTCATATAGAGTTTTTGTGGGAAACATAAGCACAAAAACATTATATTAATGAAGCATACATTACATCAGCCAACTTGTAAAAAGAAAAATGTCTCAGCATAGAATATGGCAGTTGCTGCTTCACGCTTTGTTGGCTTGCAGTTCTGGAAACTTTACCAGTTAAAGGTTTTCTTTAACTGGTGATGGTTCAATTTTCAAAGGAGAGAAGAAACCAGAGGAAGGTATTCTGTAGCCCTCTGCTGTGTGTTGGCAGAGATTAGGGTTTAAGGACCACGCTCACAAAAATATTTGCAATCAGCTTTTATTTAGGCACCTAAATAGGATTTGGCAAGGTAAATAGCTCATGGGATTGGCCCTAAATGAGAACATCCCCTTGACTTATATGGATATTTCTTAGCACTGTAAAATATGAGAGTTTTTGAGACTGGCAATATCAGACCTAATTTAAAAAAAAAAATAAATTATTTTTTTACTTTTAGTTAATGTTGACCGAGTGCTTTGGAAGCTTCAGTTGCACAATCCTAGATATGACAGACTTCATCGCATACTGAGATGCATCATATGAAAAAGGCTGCAATCTTGGCTGACCAAAGCCAGTGTCTGCATCCAAGCAGAGCGTAACCAACATAGAATGTCTGGATATGAAAACAACTGCAGATTGCTTGTCAAGAGCACATATTACTGTTATGGAAACAATGATGAGAATGACTCTTCTAGGGGAAAATTAAGACTGGAATCTTTGAAACCTAATTTCACTTTGACTTTGCTGGCCTGTGTTAGCCCTCAGCCCAGCATCTCTGTGCCAGCAGTGTTACTGCTTCATCTTGCCAGCAGCAGACAACTTGCCAGGAAAATCTGAGTCCTGTGGTGTCCGCACACGTGCGTGTGCGCATGGAGGCACGCACACGCATCTGACTCAGTAACTGCGGTTAAGGTCAGGAGTATCATGTTTATCCCTGTTAATAACTGTCAGGTTTCTGTAACCTCAATTACTCTGTCCTTCCGAGAGGAGGGAGGAAGGGGAAATCAGTTATAGTCCTCGTCTACCCTGATTTATAGGACAGAGACTGATGTGTTAAGCAGCTTTTGGCTGGACTTAGGAGTGGAGAGCATGCTGGCTGACTTACTCTGCCCTCATCAAAAACTCATGCTTTGGCAATTGGAAAGTAATGGTGGGTTCTGGGGACTTTGAGATATAACTTTGCTTTCAACAGAGGCATAAATATAAAGTGTTCCAGTGCAGTGTGATATTTTCAAATGTCAACAACTGCTGGGCCTTGGAGACAGATATTCTGTGTATGAAGCAGAAGCAAACGAAGGCAGGAGGAATCATTCCTCTGACCGTATGTACCATTTAGACTAATGGTTCAGAGAGGGCAGAAGGAAAGAAGCTGTTTTCCTGTGCATTTGCATGCAATACCCCCTTTATTTACCTATTCCAAGGCCTCCAGTTTCATCTCCACCCCCTCATCGTGCCTTAGACACTTACACAGTACCCGCATCTCCCTCCCACTTGGTACAGCGCTGCTTGTCCTCATTCCCTTCCTCACAGCAAGGACGTTAACGGGGTCTCTTTTTTATCCAACAGTGTGACAGTTTCACAGCTTTCCCAAAACCAGTGAGAATATCCCCTCACTGAAGCCACCTGCATCCAGCCGCGCTGGAAGTACTTCGGCTGCGTGGTAGCATGCAAGTGACTCACTTGTTTCTATTCTATTAAACTCTTAAAAGAATGCTGATCAGCGGTGAAATAGTAAGAACAGGCTGTTAGCATGATCATAAGGTGGCTGTTAATAAAATATCATGTGGTGTTCATTAAATAAAATCTGTAGTAACACTTGAGTCAAATGAGCTGTTCACATGAAAAATGCATTCACAGAGCTTCAGGTTTTTTTCTACACAGGATTTATTTTTCAAAATTTGGCTTTTTTATAGATATGTTCTTGATTACATAAGCCCATTTCTTTTCCTCTTGTCTGCAAGCTATTTGCTTTGAATATTCTCCACTCTGTCTCGTAGGTCTACTTATTTGAGACACTGCTTCTCACCTTTCTGCCTAAGCATCTCTAGCAGTGAGTTTGGTCACTTAAATCATAAATCTTTTCTCCCCCTGGCTGGCATATTTATAGACATGAAGAAGGACATTAGAGCTTTCAAGAAGGTGACATATGTACTTTCCAGTCCAGATTTACACTGTAGTCCCTCTCTTCTTTCCCTTTCCCCACCTCCTCACCATGCATGCATTTGCATAGTTATCACTTTTCATCAATGTTGCTGTGTAAAAGTTGCCTATATGCATAACCTGGAAAAATCGTGATCACTTAAAACTTATAAAACAGTCTCTCATTGAAACTAGCCAAACAGTAAGGCTGCAGTTGATACTAATTCACTCTGCTCATTGAACCAAATGTTCTTCAATATGTTTTCTGCAGTATTAGCTTTTTCTGATGTCTGTTAAAAATAGCATGAATGAAACACCATCCAATAAATCAGACCTGGTGGAAATTCCCACTTCATTTGCATAAGGAGTTTTGAGTGTGCATATTCCTTCAACATTTTTCCATGGTAAAGCTGTTTTTTGATATAAAAGTACTGAAAACTTTGGGTCCAAAAATATCAAGCATTTCTCAATAATATGTGCATGTTAAGTAAATGGCATTTTTATTGGGAATTTATAATATAAAACTTCAGCTTTTTT
>NW_010316897.1:4737-9373 GCF_000700745.2 Antrostomus carolinensis | reverse complement strand
TCTAGCCAGGGTCAACCCACCACACTAGTACCAATGTAGCAGATAGCCACCAGGATGCGGTCATTTAGTCAGTCAAATGTACGTTTGACTGAAGAGAGGTTCTTTGGAGCCCAAGAACTTCCCCCTTCCCATTTCATTTTCTAAGCAAGTCAGAAATCCTGTTTACACTCAACACCACAGTCACCTCTCCAGACCTAGAAGCATTCACTAATCATTTAGATTCCTAAAGGATGTCTGTGGCCCATGGAGGGAGGATCAGACATGCTGAAATGTTGTACACTACCTAGAGAAGGGGCACATGCCCAGTTCCGGAGAATGTATAGTCAGAGAAAAGGAAGATGATGTCTTGTTATTACCTTTTAGCACAGGTCATGGAACAAAACCTCTTGGATCCACGGAACTGGGTTGCTGGGGCGTACTTCCCACAGTATTCACACTTCAGCAAGTTTGCCTTCTTATCGAGCTCTAGTGAGATACAGAGATAGACATCAGCTGGTAAACTGAATTGGTTCAGCTTATGGGACAATGATTCCCCAATTCTACTACTCTTCTTCTGGGCAGACAGATTCCAAGTGTTAGTCTCTACTGAATCTACTGAGCAGTTAGCTTTGGGAAGAAGCTGGGGAAGGAGAGGCAGCAGCTCCACTAATTAGGGCCCCTGGATATTGAACAGAGCAGTTTATTTCTCCTTGTCAGTACCGTTTCGCTGAAGAAGCAAAAAATAGCATATCACAGAATTGTAGTGGTTGGAAAAGGCCTTTAAGATCACTGAGTCCAAACATAAACCCAACACTGCCAATTCCACCTCAAAACCACGTTGCTGAGCACCTCATCTGCCCATCTGTTAAATCCCACCAGGGAAGGTGACTCCACCACCCTCCTGAGCAGCCTGTTCCAATGCTTGACCACCCTTTGGATGAAGAAGTTTTTCCTCAGATCCAATCTAAACCTCCCCTGATGCAACTTGAGGCCATTTCCTCTTGTCCTGTCACGTGGTCCTTGGTTGAACAGACCCACCCCCACCTCTCTACACCCTCCTTGCAGGGACTTGGACAGAGCCACAAGGTCTCCCCTCAGCCTCCTTTTCTCCAGGCTCAACAACCCCAGCTCCCTCAGCCAGGAACTCAGCACACTTGTGCTCCAGACCCTTCCCCAGCTCCGTTGCCCTTCTCTGGACACGCTCCAGCACCTCCCTGAACCCAGCACTCGAGCTGCAGCCTCACCAGTGACCAGTGCAGGGAGAAGACAACTTCTCTGGTCCTGCTGGCCACACTATTGTTGATACAGGCCAGGATGCTGTTGGCCTTCTTGGCCACCTGGGCACTCTGTTGGCTCATGTTCAGCTGCTGTTGACCAACACCCCCCAGGTCCTTTTCCACCAGGCAGCTCTCCAGCCACTCCTCCCCAGGTCTGTAGCGTTACATGGGGTTGTTGTGACCCAGGTGCAGGACCTGGCATTTGGCCTCAATATCCCTCATATCCTACAAGGTTATGGGGGAAAATCTCCATCACTGCGCTCTCCGCTGCATCTCCATCCTTCACAGCCTTCAGAGACATTACAGACAGGTACAGTTCAGATTCTCCTGCTGACTACTGACACAGGGTGTGTTGATCATATTAATAACAACAAAAATGTGTTGTCTTCTGGCACTCAAGACAAGGAGATCGTGGGTCCATAGCTTGAGTCTCTAAGCAGGTAGCAGAAAGGGATACAAATCCATAACGTATGAAGTTAGTAATACAATACCAGAGAGCAGAAACTGTCAGGAACACTTGCTAGGCCTCCTGGTGTTGAAACTCACCCACAGAAGCACTGTCCCCTCCTGGGGAATTGCTGGACAGGTTTTCACTCTGGCCAGAAGGAGCCTCTCCCTGTAGCGGTTTCTCAGATTCTTTCAGCAGTTGAGAACAACCCACCTGGACAGGGAGAGAAAGAGTTGGGCCCATCAGTAAAGGATTCTCTGTGTCCACTGCCCTCTGCTGACACCTAATTACAGCTCAGAAGAATCCTTCTGCCTACTAGGGAAGGAGAGATGCTGAGCAAAGTTATTACTCCTTCCTGACTCACAAGCTTGGTGGTTCATTCAAAGATCACCAAGTACTATTTGCCTTGAATATCCTGCAACTTCATGGAACTGCATTTCCCCTTCTTTGCTTTAACTTCTCTTGCTGCTTGTTCGAAATGCAGTGCAACCTTCCCTCAGTAAAAATCAGAGAGAAGAACCTCCTTACAATTCCTGCATAAGTTATTGCTTTGAGGACCACTGGAGAAAACAGTTCCCATCACACTTGTTTTACTCCCTCCAACCCATTCTCTTGAATGCCACCACTTAATGCCTTACTTCATGCATGACACTTCCCTCCTTTCCCTTCTTCACTGTCTGTGTCTCAAGCTAAAAATGCCACGTTGGAATATGGGGAAAGAAACTCCTGACCAAAGATGGAAACCCACCACTCCCCCAAGAGAACACTACACCTCCTTCCCCCACAGCAGAGAATCCCTACCGGAAAGGGCTCTGCTCCTTCCTGGATGACAAAGCCTTCAATGATGTGTGTGAGGATCTGAGGCTTGACGATGGCTTGTGGGGGTTTGGAATCTCCCATCTGACGTGACACCATTGCCAGGTTTGGGGTAGGAGCAGAGGTGGGGGTGACTGATGCTCCTTCACTTGAGGTGGTATTTGAGGTTGTGATGGCAGCAGGATCAGATTTATCTGGAAAATCACCAGCACGAGAGTCAGTTACCTCTGCTCCATCTACTTCAAATGGAACATGAGATCGGATCATGAGCGTACACAAGCAGAGCTCTCCTTTGTACCTCACCTCCAAGGCCACTCTTCTCCTCCACGTTTTTGGGGCTGTCTGTCACAGGAGAGGACCTGGCAGGTAGGAGTGCAGTGACACTGGGTGACTCCTCCTTCTCCTCCTCTGACTCCGCCTTGCGTTTTACTGCTAAGGTCTGAGACTTGCCCTGTGTGAATAAAGACGAACAGGTAAGCAGAGAGAGGAGGACCAAAGCAAAGAACAAGACAGACCGAAGGCAAAAGGAAGATGCATCCTGCTCCATCATACTTCATTTCCAGCCTGGTTCCTTCCCCTGGAGATGCCTCTAGCTCCCTCGAAGTACATACCTCTACTTACAGAATCCCAGAATGGTGGGGTTGGAAGGGACCTCCGGAGATCATCCAGCCCAACCTCCCTGCCAAAGCAGGTTCCCTACAGCAGGTTGCACAGGAAAGAGTCCAGCTGGGTTTGAACATCTCCAGAGATGGAGACTCCACACCCTCTCTGGGCAGCCTGTCCCAGGGCTCTGGCACCCTCACAGGAAAGAAGTTTTTCCTTGAGTTTGTCTGGAACTTCTGGTGTTCCAGTTTGTGCCCATTGCCCCTTGTCCTGTCACTGGGCACCACCGAAAAGAGCCCAGACCCATCCATTTGGCCCCCACATTTCAGATATTTATAGACATTGATCAGATCCCCTCTCAGGCTGCTCTTCTCCAGGCTGAACAGTCCCAGCTCTCTCAGCCTCTCCTCGTAAGAAAGATGCTTCAGGCCCCTCATCATCTTTGTGGCCTCCGCTGGACTCTCTCCAGAAGATCCCTGTCCCTCTTGAACTGGGGAGCCCAGGAGCATTTGCTTAGCAGGGAGCAAAACTCCAGAAGACTCATTGCCATACCACCATGACTAGGATCTGGTGTCCCAATTCATGTTGATACATGGATACAGTACCAAGACACTGTGTGAACCTCAAAGGATTATTCCAGGAAGAAAGAATGGAATGGTGGTCACCCAGCAGTTTCCAAACAGACTTTTGTCTAAACCAGATCAGTGTCAATGAAGGAGAGTCAAAAGAGTAGGAGACACATGTTGGATGAGAGCAGAATTGTCCCCCTACTCTAAAAATCAGATAAATCCTGTGACACCTTCCTGAAGAAGCAGCCAGAGTTTAGAAACAGCCTCAACAACTGGCTAAGGATATCTGAGCTGTTGTCCCAGGGAGGTGGGCAGGCCCTAGCTGGACAATTCACAGCAGCATGGAGAAGGTCTGTGGAACATGAGCCAGCTTTGTTTTCCTCTGCATAGCCTGTTGGTAGCAGACCCTCTGAGGCCCAGAGTCAGTGGTTGGTACCCTGGAGTCAGGGGTCTCTCACCCAGAGGCATCCACACCTTGGTGAGGAGAGGGGAGTTCCATCTTCATGGTCTGCTCAGCTCTCATCTCTCTCCTGAGAGAGACAACAAAGAGACCAGGTTCTTGTTTGCACTGGGTTTATGTGGCCAGGTTTTGGTATCAGGAGGGCTGCAGGAGTGGCTTTTGTGAGAAGACACCAGAAGCTTCCCCCATGTCCCACAGAGCTAATGCCAGCCAGCTCAAAGATGGACTTGCTGCTGGCCAAAGCTGAGCCCATCAGCGATTGTGGTAGCACCTCTGGGATAACGTATTTAAGAAAAGGTAAAAAGTCCTGTGCAACTGCAGCTAGAGAGAGGAGTGAGAAGATGTAAGAGAAACAACCCTACAGACACCAAGGTCAGGGAAGAAGGAGGGGGAGGAGGTGCTCCAGGAGCCAGAGCAGAGATTTCCCTGTAACTTGTGGTGAAGACCATAGTGAGGCAGGCTGGCCCCCCGCAGCCCCTGGCGG
>NW_010316897.1:0-4714 GCF_000700745.2 Antrostomus carolinensis | reverse complement strand
GCAGCCCATGAAGGTCCACGGTGAAGCAGATGACCCCCTGCAGCCCATGGAGGTCCATGGTGGAGCAGATGACCCCCTGCAGCCCATGGAGGACTGCATGCCAGAGCGGGTGGATGCCCAAAGGAGGCTGTGACCCTGTGGAGAGATACCCCACACTGGAGCAGGCTCCTGGCAGGACTTGTAGTCCCATGGGCGACCCAGGCTGGAGCAGTGTGTCCCTGAAGGACTGCACCCCATGGAAAGGACCCAGGCTGGAGCAGTTCATTAAGAACTGCAGCCCGTGAGAAGGACCAACGCTGGAGAAGTTTGTGAAGGACTGTATCCCATGGGAGGGATCCCATGCCAGAGCAAGGGATGAGGAGCAGCCACAAAATATTATGAACTGACCACAACCTGCATTGCCCATCCCCCAGAGGTAGAAGAGTCAGGAGTGAAGTTGAGCCCATGAAAAAGTGGAGGAGGTGGTTTTTTTTAGATTTGTTCTTATTTCTCATTATCCTACTCTGATTACTTGGTAATAAATTAAATTAATTTCTCTCAAGTGAGTTTGTTTTGCCTGTGATGGTAATTGGTAAGTGATCTCCCTGTCCTTGTCTTGACCCAGGAGCTTTTCGTGGTATTTTTCTCCCCCTGTGCTGTTGTGAAGGGGGAGTCATAAAGCAGCTTGGTGGACACCTGGCAGCAAGGTCACCACCTTGTTAAATGGGATATTGAGTATGTGATGTGGACACCTGCCCCATTTGGGGCAGGGTCTGAGTCTCACCTATTTACTTCATGCAAGCCTTGGAATGATAACGGGAAAGAGAAATGCTTGTAGTCAGTAACCCCAAGGGTTGGATTGGAATTTGTGGTTTTGAGAGGAAAAAGTTTCCATATCCCATTACCCAAACCCCTTACCCATCCCATCCCACTGACCTGGACCTGGATTGGTGTCCTAGGAATGAACAAAGAGAATCCATATGCTATTCTCCTTCTCAATGGTATCACTTACTGGCAACTGGACAGACTGCATGTAGAACGCTGCTGGCATCTGAGCCACAACTGGAGAGGAGGCTGGGCTCTTCACCATGTGGGCTGTGCCTTGAACTTGTGCCAGATTCACTCCTGTGGTGAGAGGAGGAGCATCCTGTGAGGATGCTGGAGCTGAAGATGATGACGAGGAAGCAGCATGGGCTTGGGAAACAGGCTGGACCACGGCTGGCATTCCCCGGGATGTCGGCACCGCTGCAGCAATCTGAGCCAAACCCAGTGCTTGGGCTTGGCCTGAGCCCTGCTGCCGAGTACCCACCACCTGCACGGGGATGTGTGGTGGGGGCTGCTGCGTTGCTGACATTTTGACAGGCCCAAGCTGAGGTGGTTTGATGGGGGTGACCAGAGATTTTGACTGAATTGGAACAGGTGACTTGGTGGCTGGCTGGCAAGGACTGTCCTGCTGGAGCTGCACAGGCTGCGGCTGGGACTGCAACATGGGCTGCACCACAAGGGTCTGAGCCTGCTGCTGGGCTTGAGGAGGAGCCTGCTGCTGTGGAGGTTGAGCTTGCTGTTGCTGTTGGCTCAGAGATGGTGTTTGCTGTTGTTGCTGCTGTTGGGCCAGCTGAAGATGGGTGGCTGTGTGGAGGAGCTGGGACTGGCGGTGCTGGAACTGCTGCTGGTGATGAATGGCAATCTGCTGCTGGATCACCACCTGCTTCTGCAGGTGGATCTGCTGCTGCTGCTGGATCAGCGAGTGGGGCTGGATCTGTGTATATGTGGCTACAGAAACACAGAGTGGGAAGAGAGGAGAGTACAAAAGTTAGTTCCCAGTTAGTGGGAACAATGACAACAAAAAAGCAGGCAGCCACCGCTCTGTTTTGAGTCGTTAAGCTCCAAAATGACTGTCAGTTTACCAGCAGAGGACATGAGGGACTAAACCAACTTCTCTTGCTAATAGAGAAGGATAACCCCTAGAGACAACCCTCCAGGAGCACAGGCTGGCAGGTGTGTGGGGAAACCTCTCACCACTGGGCTTTCAAATGGCACTCTTGTGAAAGCCCCGTGGGCTCGAAGGGAAAGGTCTGCACTTACCTGAGCTGATCAAGGTCTGGCTGGGTGCTGGTGTAGCTGTCCTGGTGAGGTTCATGCCCACCGTCTGTTGTCCCCCGCTGTCCATTTCGCCTTTCTTTGAGGCTGCATTCTCTGTCTCCGTCTGGCTTCCCTGGCTGACGGTCACAGCCTGGGCAGCAGCTACCGGCAACGGCTGAACCACCCCCGTGCCTTTCCTTTGGCAACTGCCAGCGGTGCCTGCTGAGGAGGTCTGGCTCAATCCTGCTGAGGTCTGGCTGCCACCACTTGCCACCACACCCCCAGAGACACCATTGCTGCCTGTTGCCCCTTGGCTCAAGTTGAGGGACTGGCCTGTGCTGCCGGAGGAAGCCTGAGCCACTGCCAAGGTCTGGCCTGTGCTGGTGGCTTGAGGTAAGCCTGAAGTCTGAGAGCTTCCTGGCAGAGCTGCCTTCTGAGCAGAGCTTTGGAGCTGGGCATTGGTGGCTGAGGTCTGCTGGTTCCTCACAGCCAAGTTCTGCACCTAGAAACACATATACAAAACAGAACCTGTTTGTTTTAATTGCTGGAAGTCGGGCAGAAAATGCATAAGCAAGATGCTCTACTGGGATGCAAGCTAAGTTGATCATAGCATCACAGAACGGTTTGGGTGGGAAGGGACCTTTAAAGCTCATCTAGTTCAACCCCACCTGCTATGTGCAGGGACATCTTCAACCAAATCAGGCTGCTCAGAGCCCCATCCAACCTGACCTTGAATGTTTCCAGAGATGGGGCTTCTACCCCCTCTCTGGGCAACCTGGGCCATTGTGTCACCATCCTCATTGTGAAAAATTTCTTCTGTACACCTAGTCTAAATCTCCCCTCTTTTGGTTTCAAGCCATCACCCCTTGAGCTATCGCTACAGGCCCTGCTACAAACTCTGTCCCCATCTTTCTTATAAGCCACGTTCTGATACTGGGAGGCCGCTAGAAGGTCTCCCCAGAACTTTCTCTTCTCCAGGCTGAACAGCCCCAACTCTCTCAGCCTGTCCTCACAGCAGAGCTGCTCCAGCCCTCACATCATCCTCGTGGCCTCCTCTGGACTGGCTCCAGTAGCTCCATGTCCTTCTGCTGTTGGTGGCCCCAGCACTGGAGGCAGCACTGCAGGTGGGGTGTCAGGAGAGCGGAGTAGAGGAGCAGAATCCCCTCCCTCCACCTGCTGCCCACGCTGCTCTGGATGCAGCCCAGGACACGATTATTGGCCTTTGGGCTGTGAGCGCACGTTGCCGGCTCATGTCCCATTTTTCATGGCCCAGTACTCCCAAATCCTTCTCCTCAGGGCTGCTCTCAATCCCTCCATCCCCAGCCTGTATTGATAATCAGGGGTTGCCCCAACCCAGGTGCAGGACCTTGCACTTGGCCTTGTTGAACCTCAAGAGGTTCACATGGGCCCACTTCTCCCGTTCGTCCAGGTCCCTCTGGACATCTGCAAACTTGCTGAGGGTGCACTCAATCCCACTGTCCATGTCATTGGTGAAGATATGAAATAGTACTTGTCTCAACATGGACCTCTGAGGGACAATGCTTCAAGTCTCACCTGGGGAGCTGGCTAACACCGCTGGGCAAAGCTCAGGCACAGCCCACCCCAGGAATACATTATCCTAAACTCCCTCCTGCCCCATCTCTGACAGAAGTTATAGATCTCATGGTACTTTCTGAACAGCAGTTGAGGACACGCCATTCTCCAAGGCATGGGACAGCCTTCAGACCTGCCTACTCTGCCTTTGCATTGGTAGGACTCAGTTTATCGTGGCTCTAAAAGCGTTAAACACCCAGTCATTCCTTTTCAGTTTCTGTGCCACCTGCCTCCTCCCCCTGTGCAGGGTTTTCCACTCAGCAGGCCCACAGATCTATCCATGGCCTGCACTCCTTCTGATGTCACCAGTTCCTCTGCATTTTAGTGCTGCCATCCTCTGCATTTACTCCTCCTCCAAATGCAGCGTTATCTTCAAGTTTGACTATGGCTGACTGTCCTTCAAGGAAAGTCCTCCAGACATTAAAATATGAAGTAACTGGAAATCCCAAGAACAACTGGGATAGGACAAGGAAAATGGGAAGCCATGGTAGCTCCCTGACTGGAGAATTACTCAAAAATGATGTACAAGCTAAGACTTGGTAGCCTGTTCGGTGTTTGGCATCTTTACAACAAACCAGCTGGGTGAAGGAACACTACCACTGGCAAAGACTCTTCACTGCAGAGTAACTGAAAACTGGACATACAACTCAACAATTCTTCTCACGCAGGGACAATCAAGAAATTGTGAAGATGGGATTGATCCAGCCTGTGGTTCACCTTGGAAATTTTAAGCAGAAATTAATCCCATCTCTGGAGGCAAGAAGTAAATGTGAAAAAACGGTGGCAAGAGACAACAGAATCTCCTGTCTGCACATGGACACAGGTTGGGGATAAAATATAATTAATCTCCTACACAGGGATGGGTGGACACAAAGACAACACCAAACTGGGTGGGAGTGTTGATCTGCTGGAGGGTAGGGAGGCTCTGCAGAGGGACCTGGACAGGATGGATACATGGGCTGAGGCCAATGGTACGAAGTTCAATAAGGCCAAGGGCTGGGTCCTGCACCTTGGTCACAACAACCCCACGTAACACTACAGACCTGGGGAGGAGTGGCTG
>NW_010316896.1:14207-16794 GCF_000700745.2 Antrostomus carolinensis | reverse complement strand
CAGGCCTTCAGGTGAGCGTCCCCCCACCCTGCCAGCCACAGCCTGAGCAAAGGCCCCTCACCCTGTTGTGCCGTGAACCTTCCCGATGCTCCGTTGCAGGGAGAACGTGCTGAGGAACCTGGACGACAAGGCTTTTGACAAACCCATCTGCGAGACTCTCTTAAACCAGAAGTTTTTCAATGGAATTGGGAATTACCTCCGTGCCGAGATCCTTTACAGGTACAGTCTGTCGAGCACCTACTGACCTGCCGTGGAAGGTTGGTCTCCAAGAGTTTTGCAAGTTTCTCCTCAGCTAAGTCATCTGGGCCTCCTCGCCTGGTAGACACGGGCAGGTGCCAGAACTGAGAGTTCAGGCTCGTCGGTAACAGATGGACTCTCTCAGGTTGAAGATCCCTCCCTTTGAAAAGGCTCGGACCGTGCTGGAGGCCCTGAAGGATCAGGAGCAGGCGAGGAGGAAGAAGGTGGGGAATACCTGGTGCTTTCACAGGCTCAGAAAGGGGCAGGTTTCCAGACAGGCTCTTTCTTTGCCTGTGGCCCTGTGGGACTTCTCAGCAGCTTCCTGGGGTCCTGGGAGCCAGACTGAGCTGAGAAGCATTTCTGATTCAGCAATGATGGAGATGTCTTAGTTTGCTTCCAGCCCCAGGTCTGGGCTCAGCTGGCTGCCTTGCTCTGGCTCTGCTTTGCACTTATTTGGCTGCAAAGCTCTGGTTCAGGTCTGTTGTTTCGGGCTTGTTCCAGCCCAGGGTTCGGAGCCAGTTTCAGTTCGTGTTTGGTTCTTTGCTCCGATGGGGCAGAACGTTGTCACGAGGCCCTTGCAGAGCTCACGCAGCCTCTGCCCACGCCGCTGTCAGGAGGTATTTGCTGCTCTGAGTCTTTCCCAACCTGACAGAGGCATTTTCCCTTCACAACCATAACACTTGCCACGTGGGATCTTTCTCCTCAAGCATGTTTCTGTCCTTGGCCATAAACGCCCATGTCTGAGCACGTCTGCCCCTCCAACGGAGCAGTAAACGAGACACAGCAGTTCTGTAACCTCATCCATCCAGTGCTTGTTCGCACGTGGCTGGGCTGATGAGGTGTGACAGCTCCCCGGGTGTGCATCTTCTACCATCAGGAAGTCTCTGAATATATTTGGGGTGGGTGAAGAAGAAGGAGCAAGGGAAACAAACACCTTGCAAGCTTAAAATCTCTGGGGAAGGCTGCAGTAGAGCCTAAGGCTGAGATCAGCTGATCTCATGGCCTCGGGGGAGAGGAGGTGGCTATTTTAAAGAAGCCTGAAAACAAACCACGACCTGAGGGTTGTTTTTGCAACCTGCTGGTGTTGCTAGCCCTCTTTTCATGTCCTTGCAGCCGTAGGGAAGGTGCTAATGTGCAGTGGGAAGCCTGCAATGGGGTGAGCTCAGGGCTGGCACGTGGTGGGAAGTGTGGCAGCTCATCCTCAGGAGGGCACGAGGAGCTGGGGAATTTGGCTGCTGTTGGAGAGGAGAGACCCCTGAGGCGGCTGGGGTGGCTGGCAGGTGACTTCCCTCCCGTTCTCCACCCCTGCAGAATCCTTCTCTGACGCTGAGCAAGAAGCTGAAGCTGATGCGGGAGAACCCGGATCTCCTGGAGCTGTGCCACACGGTGCCCATGGAGGTCATCGCAGCGGGTGGGTGACAGGACAGGGAGCCGGGGGACAGGGACAGCTCACAGGGGCAACCTGGGCTTTGCACCATCCTCTCCTGCGTTCCTAGCAGCAGGCACCCCAATGCCATGGTCACTGCTTCTCCATCTACCTCCGTCCTCTCCCCCTCTCCTTTCCCAGAGAAGAAGCTCTTTGACCCAGACCACTCGGATAACTACTCTGCCTTCAAGAACTGGCTGCGGTGTTACTTGGTGCCTGGCATGAGATCCCTGCGTGACCGCAGCGGCAGGACCATATGGTTCCAGGTAGGACTCTGGGGTCGCTGCCTGGGGCTGGATGTCCCCCGACCACTCCCCTGTGGGGACACCAGCCCAATTTCTGCTTCCCGAGACCCCCCAGCATTGTGCTTGTGTTGCTGGGGGTCTCCCTCTCTGCCAGACTGCTGTGACTGCTGGACATGGAGGTGACAAGGACCCTCTGTGTGGTGGCCAGCTGGCTGAAGGATGGTGGGCAATCTGGAGCAGAGGGGCTGACTGCAGGAACCAGGGGGTCGGGCAGCCCCGTTCCTCCCTCCCATGCCCCATGTGAGGCGCCCTGGTGGGGCCTTGCAGAAGGAGCAGGGGCTGACGGGCGAGTCCCCGAGGCAGAGGGCAGGCAGAGCAAGCCTGACTCCCTCAGCTTCCTGGGGAAACGTGGCCATTTCCCTATCCCTGTCTTGGCTGTGGGGTGGAGAAAGGGCACGGATTCTGCTGCTGCCCCGGTCAACGCTCTGTCACCTTCCTTGCAGGGCGAGCCTGGCCCCATGGCTCCCAAAGGTGAGTGTCTGCTCTCCTCCCCGCGGGACCCACTGCTCCGGGAGGGCTGGAGCAGAGCCCCTCTCCCTGGGGCTCAGCTCACACATCACCCAGGACAGAGTCCCCAGAAGGCCACTGCCGCAGCCAGTCCCCTGAGGCGCAGGCACTC
>NW_010316896.1:13007-14147 GCF_000700745.2 Antrostomus carolinensis | reverse complement strand
CCCCCCACCTAACCTGGCCACGGCTTCTCACGCAGGGCAGACGTCCCGCAAGAAGTGCGCTCAGCTGAAGGCAGACCCTGAAGCTCCCACCCCCAAGGTAAGAAGCTTTGTGGTTGCTGCAGCTCTGCTAGGTTTAGAGGTTGTCCTGTTCCCCGTGCCCTGCTCAGGCTGCTCCCGAATTCATGGTGAGGCTCCTACCTGGAGTTTCCCATCAGCCGGCAGTCCAAGCACACTCCTGCTCCTAAGCTCCAGCTCTGATATCCACCCAGGTCACCACACGTGCCTCAAAACGGCATCCCAGGGCTGCAGCGAAGGAGGAGGAGGAGGAGGAGGTGGCTGACAGGCCGAGGAAGGGACGTGCCCGCCGGAGGAAAGCAACCACTGCTCCAGCCTCGACTGAGCCGGAGGTGCCAGTTAAAGCCAAAAGAAGCCACCGGACGTCTGCACACAGGGGCAAAGGTGAGGCTGGCAGTTCCTGTGGCTTTCAAACGCGCAGGAGGGGCTGTGGGGAACGCTCCTTGTGTCGGGGGACTGAGCGGGTGCCAAAGGGCAGAACCAGGCACCCCCTCACTCTGCCTTCTCGTCTGCCTCCCCATTTTCCAGGCACAGCCCCTGTCCTGTGAGTGCCGCACACTGCTCTCCTCCCAAGGGACATTTTCAGCCGCAGGAGGAGCTCAGGGAGGGCCTGGCAGGGGGCCTGGGCTAGTGCTGGGGAGAAATGGGGCTGCTCTGTGCCCGTGCTGATGCCCACTTGCTGCCGCTGCATCCTGCCAGCGTGGGAAGAAGCTGGGCTTGGTGATGGGGCTGACTTGTCCAGCGTCCTGCTGTTCCCAGGCATTTGAGGGGGATAAGGGCCACAGATCACTCTTCATGCTGGACTCTGACCCTTCCCTCTGCCTAAAAGCGGATTCCCTCTTCCTTTCCATCTTCCCTTTCTGGCTGCTGCCTGGATCACTGTTTTTAGCTGACTAATAAAGTATTTTGTGTAGAAATCACCATGCTTACCTTTTTTATGCTAAGGATAACCCCCCGCCCCGTACCCAACCTCTTCCCTAGATGGGCAGGAACAGCCTTCCCCTCCACCTCACCCCGCAAAAATAAAGGTAAGCTCTGCCTTCCCATTCTCAGGAGCAAGATCCT
>NW_010316896.1:12233-12986 GCF_000700745.2 Antrostomus carolinensis | reverse complement strand
CTTGCTGAAGAGGACACTAAGAGAGCAGCAGCTACAACAGAGCCCCTGGGAGGAGGCAGATCAATGCAGTTATCTGGAAATAAGAAAACGGGCTGGAGCTTGTTTTCACATAATTCTCTTTACTTGTGTTCCCCTTCTGCAAGGGCAGTGCAAGAGGCAGGCAAAGGGAGAGGGGAACGACTGTCTTTGCACTAGGGTCTGGACAAGATGAAGGCAGAGACACAGGAGCCACTGTGCAAAGCTGCTGCTCCCCGAGCCCCTGGGATGGGGGAAGCCTCAGGCTGCAATTTGAGCTCACAGTGTCGGTCCAGGTTAGCAGAGGTGACTGACGGCGTCATTGCCTCAGGACTAAGAGGACAGAGAGCAGGCGGAAGGGTGTGAAGGAGAGCCTCAGGCCCTGCTGCTCCAGCAGCAGACAGCCCCTTGCAGCCGGCCGCTCCAGGAGGTCGCAGCTGGGGAAGAAAGAAGCAGGTGAGGCTGAAGCGAGCGCCCTCTGTCATCCCCACACACGCCAGCCCTCCGGCATGGACTTACAGCATCGCCTCCTTAACGCGGAGGGAAGTCTGGAGCCAGGCAACAACTGTGCTGCCGTATGCCTCGTACAGCCGAACCACCACGGCTCCGGGTCTGTCCTCAGCCTGTCGGGGACAGTGTAGATGGGAGTTCAGACAAATCAGACAGGCACAGCCCGTCCTGCGCCTCGGGGTACAGCCAGACCCCGGCAATGGCAGGCGAGCCGCTCTGCCTGCGTGC
>NW_010316896.1:0-12206 GCF_000700745.2 Antrostomus carolinensis | reverse complement strand
GACTGGGGCTGCAGTACCCACATACGGGTGCAGACACTACCACGATCCCTGGCAGAGAGGGGTCCTGACCCCCCTTGTCCTCACCTAGCAGGTCATGCAAACCAGGGGAAAGATCAAACCACGCTTAACAACACCAGCTTAACCTGTCTGCCTTCCCCACTTCTGCCCCAGGGACTTGCCTGCTTGACAGTCTCCAGCACAACTGCAGGTGAGCTGACAGAAAAGGCGCTCCAGGCTGGGCACTGGGCCGAGCTGGCCGGGACTGCGTGGAGAGGGAAATTCAAGTTGTAGGCACACTGGATCACACCGGCGTCCTGGAAGGAACCTGCAACACAAAGACCTTCAGCCATGCAGCCAGAGATGTGCTGACCCCGAGGCTCACCAAAGCGTCCTCCACCCTGCCTGTCCCCACAGGACCCAGCTCTGCCCATCTCTCACCCCGGTGAGGCATCACGGCGTAGGTGAACTGGTGGTGTGTCATGTCTGCTGTGGCATCGGGGGACTTGGGTGCTCTCAGCCTAAGGCAACAAGAGGCAGGTGAGATGGGTGTCTCGGCAGCACCCGCTGTCAACCCAAGCCTGACATTGTCCCTCTATCACCTAGTCCAGAAACAGAGAAGCACTCTGACAGGATAACTGCCTTCTCCTCCTGCTGCCTTAAGACCGTGCCCTGAGGTGAAAGTCAACATGCTGCTGGTTTCTGGCAAGAGAAAACAGACCCTGGACAAGGTGTCTCAGAAGCTAAAATTGACCTTTGAAGGGTGTTTTGCAGTGAAACGTGTGTCTGATGAAGTCAAACTGAAATAAGTAGAGTTTCTCTTAGCTTTGCATGCATCCATTACATTGCTGTTCCTTCCCTCTCCTTAAGCCTCTCTTCCTGGGGTACGTTTTGTCCAGCAGCAGAAAAATCACTTGGTGCAAATGTGGATCTGATCTCTCCTGAATTATCTATGAGCATAACTCATAGGAATTACATTATCTTAGTCGATTGTAATTAAGTCAGCCAAAAGTTCTCATATGACAGCCAGCCACTTAGACTAATACCAGACTATTTCCTTATTAACTTATGATCAATTAGGACCAGGTGCTGCCTTGACTTCCAACAGACACTTCAGAAGGCAAAATGACAGCTACAGCCCCGCCCTCACCCCAGCCCTAACTCACAGCGAGAGGCTGAGGACGTTCCCGTGGGCCGATGCCCCGTATTTGCAATCGTTCAGCAGTGCCACCCCAAAGCCATGCTCGGAGAGATCCAACCACTTGTGAGCCCACACCTGCAGGAGGTACCAAGGGATATATTCACCACACAGAGCTCCTGCCTGGGAGCAAACGCAGCCCTACCACAGGAGGACCAGACCACCTTTCCTCTCACCTCGAATCGGGCCCAGTCCCAGGACGTGTTCCAGTGCGTTGGCCGCTGCAGGTGTCCAAACTGGATCTCGTAGGTGGCATTTGTGTTCCGGACCTGCATGGGGAACTCCACCTTCAGGAACTTGTGAGCCTCCTTCCATTCAACCTAAATGGGTTAACAGAAGGGTGTCACCACAGTGGGGCTGACAGGCAGAGGTTGCACTTACCCTTCCATGGTGTGCAGCAGACACTCGCACCCAGGCTGGACCAGGTACAATAAAACCACACTACAGTCTACACACAAATGAACTGGTGGGTCTCCCACCTTGGCCCTCAGGACCCCCACCCTTGGGCTGCCTTCCCCTAAGGCAATAGAGGGCTCTAGGGAAGGACACAGGACTGGGAATATAACTCAGACAGCCGGTTCAGCTCCCCAGCGCCCAGCCTGCACAGCACAGATGTCCGTATCGCACAGGAGCCGCTGGCCAAACCTGGGTCAGGAAGCGGAGGTACGGGCACGTGGCATCCAGGATGATCTCCTGGGTTAAGGTGCTGCTTTTCCCGATCTGCAAAGAGAAGCTGGCGCTTCCCCGTAGTCCCCCAGCCAGGGTGATTTCCAGAGGCTTCAGCAGCGTTGTCACTGGCTTCCTAGAGAAAGGGATAAAGGCAGAACTGGTCTCAGCCTGGTAGAGCCAGGTTCCCAAATCCCAATCCAGCCTCCCACAGAGCAGGCACTCAGTTTTGCAGAGTGAATGCTCTGTTCCAGCTAGGACTGATGGGGAGGCAAGAAATCCAGAGCAAAGAAAATCTGAATGCTGAATGCACTGCTCCTCTACCTGGTTTCCAAATGATAATCCATCACGTCCCAGGCATCCCAGTACAGGGGAACATCATCAAAGAGTGCAAACTGGTTGGCATAGCAGCCATCTGGGACTGACTCTCTGGAACAAAGTGGAACAGAGAAACAGCAGTGTAAGAAGAACTGGCAGTGGTGAAGGGCTTACAGTGAGAAGACTTGAGAGAGGTTTGAGGAGTCTGGTTCCAGGAAGCAGGTGACAGACGTACCTCTCAGAGCCCACCAGCCGAAGTGAGGTCAAGTGCCCCATCACATCCAGGCAGACTGCAATCACCCCATTCTCCATGGCGATAGAGCCATCCTCCTGGGGGAAAGGACAGAAACAGATTTCACAGACCCATACCTGCAGAGTTGAGATAGGTGCAAAGCGCCCCAACTGCAGATCTAGTGCGCAGACTTGCTGCGTGCTGGATCCCCTAGATTTCTCCCCACTCAGCCTTTGACACCGATCTGAGGACAAGTGACGTCGTGCTTACCTGTTTCCTCACTGCCACAGGCTGAGGGGGCAGCAACGGCTCCCTCGCTATAGCATAGCCCATGCTGGGGACTGTCACCAGAGCTGGAAAGCAAAGAGGTTCTGTTCCAACATCTGCCCCAGACACACTGTGCTGTCCTGCTGCTCTCATGTCAGACCTTCCACCTCCTGTATATCCTCATTTTCTTCATCCATAGTTCAGGGACAACTTGAAGCAGGATCAGCCCCAGGGAGTGATTTGACAAGTCAGTAAAGCCTCCTCAGGGCAAGGAGAGGCAGAGTATTTCTTTGCTAGCTGTCTCTGCCCTTGTAACAGATTCTGGTACCCGAGTTACCTCCAAGTTAGACATACCTAAAGTCTCTGTTCCGGCTGGCCCAGTCCTGGTGATCACCTCGGTCCGTTCCCAGGGCAAAGTGTTCAACACGAGGCTGCTGTCAGCGCTCCCTGCCTTGGGCTGCAGCAGGTCCCCACACAAGGACTGCACAGCTTCCTCCTGCAGCTGAGCACCAGCCCTGCGGATCTCTGAGCAATAAAAAGGCCTGAATTGGACCAGGCCAGGCTACTTCTCACATCTGAGAGAGTTTCTGGTGCTCTCGTGCAATGTACACATGCTTTAGCTACTTCCAAGCTATAATTGCTAATTATCATTGGCATTAATTACTGTTATCTATTAGTAAATAGTTAAAGTTTATAATTATTCTCAAGATTACAATGAGCTATGCTAGCTCACCTGGAAAACTGTGGAGCTATAATAAAGCTACTGCAAGTGCCTGTGGGCAGGCAGAAGCAAACTTCAACTCCCACTTTTGCCGAGGTCTATCCTGGCATCCGAGCAGCAAGCAGAGAAGTCAATAATTTGGGTTGTTTTTTAATCCCTTGGCTACCCTGCTATTTCCTGTTGAATTAACACTGCTGCAGACACGTGCCTGCACAGGCTCGACCCATAGCACCTGGCAGTCCAAGATTGAAGCCTCGGCAGCCCCAGCAGGCAGGACCCAGTGTGCTCCAGCAGATAAGCGCCCTCCTAACCAAACTTCTGCTTACCTGCGTAGTATTGCAGGGCATCCTCAACCACGAGCTGGATACAGCTGCCTGGCAAAACATCATGGAACTGGTTCAGCAGCAATAACCTAAAACAGAGAACAGAAATCAGGTGAGGAAGCAGGGGAGAGCACCAGATTTGTTCTGGCTTACTAAGCCTTGTTTGTAAGACAGACTTAATAACTGTTCCTTATTCCCCTGTTAGCGAACACTTGTGAGAAAGGGATTTTTTCTGTAGCACCCTTCAAATCCTTTTATGTTAGGACTTGTCAACTGTCATCTCAGTAAATCACAACCACGGGGAGTAAGAGCCATTTTTTCCATCCCTCGGGACTATCAGATATATCGTTGTACAAATTCAGACAAGTCAAAACCGGTGAGGAACACGCCTAGGTCGGAAATGGAGCTTCCAAGCAGTGAAGTAGTGAGGCTTTGAAGCTATCTTCCAACGGGAGAATCAAACAAAGCACCGAGACGCTTTCCAGGTGGAGTCCGGATTAGTTTATGGAAGGGGTCGTCTACACACAGCGCTGCAGTACTGAATCCACAAAGGTCCCTACTCCCTGTCATTCAAAAGGCAGTTCAAATGAAGACAGGCTGTGGTCAGCCACCCTTCTGGCTCCAGCTGGGAGCCCACTGAGGTGCCCAATAACCACCCACAGCAGTTCGGTCCAACTGGTCCAGGCTAATTTTAGTGACCATATAGCAAGGATTTCTACCCAGGCTCAGGCAGGGACAAGAGCTGTAGGGGATGGGGAGTGGTACCCCAAGAGCAGCCAGCTCTCACATTGAAGTCCTCAGCCCTCACCACATCTTCCCTCCAGTGCCATCAGTGCTCCAGTACGCCCTCACCTCCAGAGCCGCTGCAGCTGGCTGGCAGGATACTGGAACGTGACGTCCCGCGCCAGAGCCAAGGTGCTGAGTACTTCGACATCGTGGAGTATTCGCTCGCACTCCCGATTCCCCTTCTTTATCTGGTGCCAAAGCAAGGACAGAAGGAAGATTAGGAAACCAGTAGCTGAGAGAGGATCTCTCACAGCAGCAGGAAGGTTGGTTATTTGTAGGTGTCATGAGTTTGCTGTTACCAGTGAGTTATATTTTACCACAGATCAAACTGAAACTCCCAGCACAGGACATAGCTTTGCCTGTCTCTGTTCTCACCTTCCTCCCCTTCTTCTGACTCTTCACTCAAGCTCTGCAACTATCTGCTAAAGTGAAGGACGTGGCAGCTATTGACCAAGGGGCCCTGCTGTGTCCAGGCTTTCTTCTCACCCCCTGAAGAAGGTCCAACAATAGATCTGCCTTTTGGAGTCCTGGCTACAAGATGGCTCCCACTGTTGAGACCTAAAGGACACTGCCCTAAACCCTGGAGTGAAGTGATCTGAGAATGGCCACTTTCCCTGGGGGAAGGGAGATGGCTGCCCCTGTCCCGTGCACACAGTCACCTGGGCCTGGGTGGTGTACGTGCCGTTGTGCAGCTCGAGGAAGAGCTCTCCCACCCAGGTGCACAGCTGTGATGACTCCTCCAGGACAGAAAAGAGCTGGTCGGGAGTGGAGAACTGAACCCTGCAGGAGAGATGCACAAACAGCCATGAGCCAGGGGAGCAGCTTGTGACATGGCTAACAGTGAATCCTGACCAGAAAGGTGACAGCCCCGGAGCTGAGGCCTCAGAAACCCCAACACAACCATACACATCGTGTTCCCCCCTCCCTCCCACTCCACGCTGCTCTCACTGCATTCCATGGGGACAGGGACATTCCCCAGGCAGGGACAGACCACCAGGCACCCCTGCTGTGCTTGCCCCTTGCCCCACAGCTCCGCTGAGAGCTCATGAGCAGTCTGAAGCCACCTCGTGTACCTGTTCCTACAGCCCTTGATGATGGAGGGACTCTGTCTCCCTGACAATCCTTCCTCGCCCTCTGCTCACCACCCTCCTTCACACACCCCTCCCTTGGCACCGCTGAAGGCCAGGCGCAGCTCAAAACAAGTGCTCCCATAAGGAGGGAGGAAGGGAGCTCTTCTCTCACCTTGGCAGCCCATCTGTGTCACTCATTCTCTTCATCCTGTCCAGCATCTTCTGCGTGGGGCCCCCTCCTCCATCTCCAAAGCCAAAGAGGAGTGCGCTGTGGTTCACACGTCCTTTGTTCTTGTTGTTCTTCACTGTTTTCAGCATCTAGAGGGAATTCTGGACAGCTGCAATCCCCTGGTGCCCAGCTCCAGCTGCCACAGCTCCACACAAGAAAGCCAGGTTGGCCTTGGGGGTACAAAGCCCAATCCTGCCCCTCTTCCCCAGCCCAAACTGCCAAAATCAGGCACAGACACATCTCAAAGGCAGGTAACTGACTGCCAGGCACCCAAACAGCCTTTGTCCAGCAAGGCTGCCAGCTATCCCGCTCCCTTCCCAGGCAGTGCCCTCTCCTAGAAGCCTCAGATTTGGCCCTGAGGGGTTGGCACTGCACTTCACGTGCAGGTCCGGCAACTTCACTCACCTCCTCCACTCGCCCATGCATCCCATAGGAGTCACCAGGAGGGAAATGGGTCAGGACTTGGGAACCATCAATGCCTTCCCAGTAAAAGGTGTGATGCTGGAGGGGAGCCAAAGGAAAGCGTGGTGTCTCATACAGCCCCCCTGTACCACACAGTGCCAAAATGCTAAAGCACACCTCCATTGTTCTCAGGAGTTCTCAAAAGGAAATCTCTGGTCATGCTGGTACCAGAAAGAGATAAATTCACCCTTAGCTCAGCGTTTCATGGCTCCCAGACTCACCTCCCACCCTAGTATGTGTGTGGAGGGCTCACTTCAACCACATCAGCACAGAACTCATGCACTAAAAGCCCAAGCTTCCTCACAAGTCCTGTCAAACTCACAAAGCCCAGCACCTCTGTCACCAGAGAAATGCACAGGGGACAGACACCGTGGAGCCCCCTGAGGATTCAGACTTTCTCTCCATGGATGCCCTGACAGGTCAGTGCAAGGAGACAGTTGCACAAGGGCAAGGGACAGCAGAGGAGAGG
Organism: Antrostomus carolinensis; assembly: GCF_000700745.2. NCBI lineage: Eukaryota > Metazoa > Chordata > Aves > Caprimulgiformes > Caprimulgidae > Antrostomus > Antrostomus carolinensis. The sequence continues at coordinate 5,468 of NW_010316896.1, read as the reverse complement.
CTGGGTGCATTGTTAGATCTGTACACAAGTCACAGGTTCCCATCTGGAAGCAGAAGGAATTTGTAGAGCAGGGGCTCAGCTGGGATCTCTAACCATGTCCTTCCTCTCTCCCAAAGCCTGACAGGACATTGCTACCACCATAAACTGGTGGCTGTTAGAAGAAGAGCCTGTGTCAGCTGAGCTGAAGGACTGGCTTGACCTGTGGAACCAACCAGCCCTGCAGACTCCAGCAAAGGCAAGTCCATCCCCTGGGAAGAACGGAAGCATAGCTCACCGGGAAGGAGTTCACCAGGTTCCAGCTGAGCTTCTGCGTGAGGAACCGCCTGATCCCACAGCCACGCATGACCTGGGGCAGCTGGGCTGAGTATCCAAAAGTGTCTGGCAGCCAGAACTGGGAGCAGAGGTGACAGCAGCAGAGGAAGAGAGACACACATGAGTCACACTGGCCACAAACCACAGCCTGAGCACGTGGAGGGTTTCTTGGCAGTCAGGTTTTGAGCCCTTCTTGCAGAGAGAACTGAAGATGTGCTAGACAAGGAGCAATTCTAGAGACCTGCCAGGGACCTGCAGGAAATATAACCAAGGCCTGGGTCTGTGATAACAGCCATGGCACCTGGGGGGTTAGATATTTACTCATCACAGCTTTAGGTGCAAAAAGCAGGCCAGCGTGAGGCACCTGAACACCACATCTGGAAGGCAAACCAGAGAGAAACCCTCAGGCACAGCGAGAGGTGGAAGGAGATGATGTGCAAGGAAGGTGTGCTGGAAAAGAGCAAGTACCTCTGAGCAGATCCGACCAAACTGCTCCTGGAAGAACCGCTGCCCCTGGAGGAACTGCCGCACCATGGACTCCCCGCTGGGCAGGTTCCCATCCTGGGGGGAAAGCACAGGGAGTCCATGTGGCAAGTCAGGTGCCAGTGAAGGAGAGGTCTTGTGAGCACCCCATTCCCACCCACTGCCACCCTGACCTGGAAGGTCACGGGGAGGATCTGAACAGAGCTCAGTCAGTCCAGACCAAAGCTCCTTTCTCAGGGAATGAGATAATTTGGGAGAGGGATGGTATTTTTGCTAGGCTAGACACTGCAGACAGCTCCTGCTTTCTGGGCCCAGAGACCATCACCAACCAGACAGGCTCAGCAAAGGCTTTGCTCTCCCCCTCCAGTGTCAGGACCAGTCCCAGAGGGATGGTGCAGGGAGGGCAGCGAGCCAGGCTCCCCACGCTTCTCACCATTTCCACCCAGGTGCCTCCGACAGGAATGAACTGCCCTTTCGCCACAAAGTCCCGAATCTGTGCGTAGAGCCCGGGGTACCAGCTCCGCACCCACTCCAACTGCTGCGCCTGCCAGAGCACAGAGGTCAGCCAGCCTCAGCTCCCACCACATCGCTCCACACCAGTGTCCCTCCTCCCTGCAACCCTCCCGTCTCATTCTGAGCCATGCTGGAGAAGCAGAAGGAGAGCTCCCCAGAGGGACATCACTCACCTGGGAGCAGGCAAAGGTGAGCTCCGGATTGTGCTCCATCAGACGGACCACTGTGACCCAGCTCCGAGCGCACTTACGGATGGTCTCCTCATAGGGCCACAGCCAGGCTGCGGGGACAGGCACGGCCCCACCATGGTTATTACTTGGCACAAGCTCCTCTGGAAATGGGGCTGTGCTGCCTTTCATGGATCAGCCAGGGAAAATGCTAGAATAAAATGCTGTCCTTTGACTAAGTGTCTGACAGCAAGACAGCCTGAGGCCTCCAACTCCCACTTCTCCGCCTGCCTTTCTGCTGAGATTGAAACCAGAGACTAGGAATCGAGGGCTGAAGCAGTCTGTAATTCATCCCTCATCACCAGCCCCACCAGCGCTCTGAACAGCACCGCTAGCCAGACACACGTTCCTCTGCCTCGGTGACAGACCAGCTATATGGCAGCACAGAGTTCCCTTTCCCTTCCCTCGAGGCACAGTACCCAGTGCCTGGAGCCCAAGGGCAGCCAGCGTTCCCTTGGGCAGCACGGCCTGGCCTCCATGTCAGCAGGGAGGGAACACTGTGCTGCTCTCACCAGAGTCAATGTGGCAGTGACCCACGGCATGGATGGTGTGCTGGCTCTCGCCGTTCCTCTGGCTGAAGATTGCAGCAGCCAGGTCACGGGCAGCGGGGAAGGTGGAGGGATCCGTAACATCACACAGGTTGATCATCTGGTTGGCAGTGTACAGTGCCTGGAAACTCCTCTGGTTTTCCTCCCCGAGGAGCTGGGGTTGGGAGTGACAACAGCTTGACTCAGAGCTCAGAACATCCTGTGGCACAAGCTCAGATGCCCCCTGCCTCACGGAGACACTGCTATGTCCTTCTAACATCTGATTCTGCCAGCAGTGCCAGGTAAACACCGTGTCCCTGCTTCACAGACACAACCCTGTCTTTGCTCATGCACCTTCTAAAGCCAGGTTACACACACACCCATCCCAGGGGGCTCTGGTCTAACAGATCCTTCTGTGGCTTCTCTCTGTTCAGTTTTCTCCTACTCTAGACAACATCAATTGTACTAAAGCTGCAGGAGCAAACATTTGCTCCTCCAGGATCTCCTGGTGGGAGGAAACAGGCCATGGAATGGCAGGAGAAGGAGATAAAATGAAGTTGTGGAAGGAGGTGGAAAGGGTGAGAGAAGGGAAGAGAATGAGCTCACAGACCTGGGCCATATCCAGCAGAATTTCCAGATCCACCAGCAGCTCATAGACATCCCTGTTGAAGACCACCAGCTCAGCCTTGCTCAGGGTGAACCTCCTGTCGGGGTCTGGAGGGGCAATCATACTGCCCTTGCCAGCCCCAAAGAGACCGTTGCAGGCCAGCTCTACGTACAGCGTCAGGCTGGAGAGCAAAAGGAAACCATCAGGGAGCAGATCACAGGCCATCAGCTGGGAAAGTCCATGCCCTCCCCGTGGTGGGATCAGCCCCACATGCACAACAGACAAAGCCCCTGAATGCAGACAAGGAGGTCTCAGCCCACCTTCCTGGCCTCAAACACCACCAGTGGCAGGGGGTTCCGACCAGGCTGACCACCCACCTGTGGGGCTCTGTCTCTTTCAGGCTGCTGGTCAGGATGTAGCTGGTCTTCTCGCCTTCCTTAGTCAAACCCTGCAGGGGAAGACGGCATGTTTAACACATCTTCAGAGGCCCGTGGCAGCAGGCTGGGTGGGCCGGACAAGGCACATCCAGCTGGATGGAGGGGCCTCGTCCCACCTGCCATGGGATAATGCTTCCCACAAGAACAACCGGCACAGAAACTGCCCCAGCAGTAACACAAACCCCACCACAGAGCAGAGCAGGGCTGCAGAAGGTCACCTGAGCCATTCCACCCCCTCAAAGCAGGACTGAAGCTGACACGTGTGACAAGAGTCTGTCCCACTGCTCCTGACAGCAGTAGAGATTCACATCTCAGGCCCAATGCTGATCTAGCCTTCTTCCAAGACAGATTTGCTAACGCCTAAGCAAGAGATTTTCAGCCATTACTAGTTTCTAGACCACAAATTTAACTCCTGGCAGGGCCAACCTCTAGAAAACAGACTGAAAGCCACCACTAGCAGGCTTGCCCTTCTGGGCTGAACTCTGGAAATGGCCCACAGACCCTCTGCAGTCCAACAGCACAGATGCAAACCACAGGAGCAGTCCTCTCTCCCACCCCATGCATGACTCTTCACAAACTCTCTGCACAGCAGGTTTTCCCATATTTAAACCCACCTCTCCTGCTGCCTCAGAGATTACTAGTTGAGGCTAAAAAGCCCTACAATGACAGATCCTCCTTCAGTTTTTGTTTGTGACCATGCTGTCTAGAGCTCCAGTTGTTCCTGGTTCACACACAGACCTTACTCTGAGAGTGCTTATCAAATGGGAGAGGAATTCTACTGCTCCACTGCAGGGGGCTAGGGAGATAACCACTTTGTGTGCAGCAGAGCGCCTGGCACAGCTGGCACACCCCTGATCCACCTCCTTACCTGGACAGGCTGGGTGTCTCGCCACACCATGCCCTCCCCATCGCTCTCCCAGAGGAAGTGCACTTCCCGCCCTGCCCATGCCGGAGGGATGCTCAGCTCCACCTTAAACCAGCACGTATCCCACCTGGAAGAGAGCAGGCAGCAAGCTCAGCCTACCGTCAGACCTTGTCCTGAGGGAAACCACACTTCCTCAGAGCCCCCAAGGAAGGAGCAGAGCTCCAGGGGACAGCACACAAGTCTGAGGTGATTCAATGCAGCAATGCTACCTGTCCGTACACACCTGCTTTAACCTGTGCCCCCAGACACGGCGTAGGCTGGAGGTGGCTCGCCGTGCAGCTGGCTGTGACTCACCTTCAGTTTGAGCAGTACACAGTGCCTGCACACATCAGCCTTGTCCTGTGCCATTTAAATGCACTGGGCTTTCCTTCCCCATGAGCTGCTGACCTGACAGGTCACTCTTTTGCCACGCAAAACTTCTAACTTGTGGTACCCACTGTTATCAGTTGTTGTTGAGGATGAGAGATTTGACAGCAAGTAAAAAGCCAAGCTGAGTGGGGGTGATACACTCTCTCAAGCTGTCAGAGACTGGAAAACCATCCCTCCACAGCCATCCAGAAGACAGTGAAACCAGAAGGTGCTAGGACTTGAATTATGCCCAGGGCAGGGCAGTTTAGCAATATGCCTGGATCTGTGACTCTTCTTATCATGGCCCTTGACCGCTGGGGTAGGCTTGTGCAGAAGAAGGCACAGCAGCCCCAGCGGGCAAGGAAGCTCAGACGGCAGCACACAAACCCCGTGGTGCTGGCCAAAACCCAGCTTCTTCTGGGACTCCAGAGAAACAGACAATAGCATTGTGCCTTTGACCACTGCTAGGAAAAAAAACCCCAAAACAATCTCCCAGCCCTGACAAAGCAAACAGATCCCACACAGAAGCATGCATCGGAGTCACAACCATGACCATGAACACCAGCTCTCAGCAGAAAAGATCAATGAGCCTGGATTTTCACTCTCCTTGTTTCCTCATGAAATCTCCCTAAGGGCTTCTAGGCAGACACCTTCTACCTAAAGCATGAAAAAGGAAGAGGATTTTCATCTCATTTCTTCACCACTGACAGCTCGTGAGGATTCACACACACAAGTAACACTGAAGACATGAGCTCCAGCCCCACCACACTCACAGTACAACCGAAACCTGGTACTCACGTGGGCCCGAAGGAGTCTCCCACTTTAGCTGGTCTGAATTCCTGCCTGACGGCTTCATCATATGGAATGCGCTGTGGAGTCTGGAAGCAGGAGAGCGATGCCAACGGACAGCGATCCCCAAAGAGCCTGTGGTTGGAGATGGCTGGGATGTGATTAATAAGGTCAGTGTTGCAGGGACCAGCGTGGGGTGGGGTGGATAGGGACCACCCTGCTTTCCCAGCACAGCTGTATCACCCTGCTGTCACCCAGCACCCTCACAGTATTGACCGAACAAGACAGTCACCATTCACC
>NW_010316895.1:18309-22353 GCF_000700745.2 Antrostomus carolinensis | reverse complement strand
CAGCACCTGGACTTGTTGACCCTCATACAATTGGCCTCAGCACATCGATCTAGCCTGTCCAGATCCCTCTGTAGAGCCTTCCTACCCTCAAGTAGATCAACACCCCTGCCCAGCTTGGTGGTGTTTGCAGACTTTCTGAGGGTGCACTTGATCCCCTTGTCCAGATCATTGATAAAGATATTAAACAGAACTGGCCCCAATATTGAACCCTAGGGAACACCACTTGTGAATGGCCACCAAATGGATTTAACTCCATTTACCACAACTCTTTGGACTTTGCCACCCAGACAGTTTTTAACCCAGTGAAGCATATTGCCTGTACAAGCCAGGAGCAGCCAAGTTCTCCATTAAAGACTTTACTGAAATCTAGGTAAACTTCCACAGCCTTTCCCTCATCCACTAGCAGATCATCTTATCATAGAAGGAGATCAAGTTAGTCAATCAGGACTTGTCTTTCATAAACCCATGTTGACTGGGCCTGATCACCTGGTTGTCTTGTACATGCTGAGTGATGGCACTCAGGATGATCTACTCTATAACCTTCCCTGGCACCAAGGTCACACTGACAGGCCTGTAGTTCCCCAGATCCTCCTTCCAGTCCCTCATGTAGATGGGCAACATTATTGTTAACCTCCAGTCTACTGGGACCTCCCCGGTTTCCAGGACTGCTGATAAATGATGGAAAGTGGCTTGGTAAGCACTTTTGCCAGCTGCCTCAGTACCCTTGAGTGGATCTCATCTGGCCCTACAGACTTACATGTATCTAAGTGGTGTGGCAGGTAGCTAAGCATTTCCCCTTGGATTACAGAAGCTTCATTCTGCTCCCCATCCTTGTCTTCCAGCTCAGGGGGCTGGATACCCAGAGAACAACTGGTCCTACTATGAAAGATTGAGGCAAAGAAGGCATTAAATATCTCAGCTTTTTCATCATCCTTTGTCACCATGTTTCTTACCATATCCAATAAAGGATGGAGATTTTCCCTCCTTTTGTTACTAATGTATTTATAGAAATATTTTTGTTGTCTTTTATGGTAGCAGCCAGATTAAGTTCTAGTTGGGCTTTGACCCTTCTAGTTTTCTTCCTGCATACCCTCACGACATCCTTGTAGTCCTTGTGAGTTTTGTGCCCCTTCTTCCAAAGGTCAGAAACTCCCTGTTTTTCCCTGAGTTCCAGCCAAAGCTCTCTGTTCAGTCAGGATCATCTTCACTCCTGGCTCATCTTTCAGCACATGGTGACAGTCTGCTTCTGCATCTTTAAGATTTCCTTCTTGAGGAATGTCCAGCCTTCCTGGGCTCCTTTGCCCTTCAGTACTGCCTCCCAAGGTGCTCTGTCAACCAGGCCCCTAAACAGGTCAAAGTCTGTCCTCCAGAAGTCCAGGGTAGCAATTCTGCTGACCGTCCTCCTTACCTGTCCAAGAATCAGAAATGCTATCATTTCATGATCACTGTGCCCAAGACAGCCCCCAACCATCACATCACCCACAAGTCCTTCTCTGTTCACAAACAGGACCGGTGGGGTGCCTTCCCTAGTTGGCTCACTCATCAGCTGTGTCAGTAAGCTGTCTTACACACACTCCAGAAACCTCTTCAACGATTTCCTCTCTGCTGTATTGTATTTCCAGCAGACATCTGGCAAGCTGGAATCCCCTGTGAGAACAAGGGCTGGAGATCATGAGACTTCTCCCAACTGCTTATAGAATATTTCTTCTGCCTCTTCGTCCTGGTGGGGTGATCTATAATCAACTAGCATAAAAAGTGCTTTGGAAATTGGAAAGATTAAATTGTTGTGAAATTTAAAGCAAGTAAACTGAATGACATAGGCAATTCCAGGCTTGTCAATTTGACATTGGTCTGAATCAGATAAAGAAAAAGTTAATCTGATAACCAAAAAAAGGAAAGAGTAGAGCAAATAATACAAACATCCAGGGAACAGGTCTTGTCAGCCTATGTTGACATCACTTTTATAAGTTCAGTAGATACAAGTGAAACTGACGGAATATCGCTAGAACTGTGTAAGGCATTTTAAGAGGTACAGAATGATTACTTGATCAGTAGAACAATAAAGACTGAAGACATAAAGGCAGAAGGCAATAACATGACTACACTTGCACAACAGAGAAGATCTGCAGAGGCATCCTGAAATGAACCCACAGGTGATGACTGATATTCAGCTAGCAAAATGGTTTAATGCAGTCTTCCAGTGTTTAAACAGTGAAGTATGTTGTTGGAGCTTCTGAATTTATTATTGTGGCAACTGCTACTGGAAGTTCAAGAAAGATGTTGATAATGTAGGAGAGCACTGAAAAAAAAAATAGGAATAAATAAGGACATGGAAAGCATGTTTTATGGAAATACATGAGTACTTAATGCAATTTACAAGTACTTCTTCAATTTAGCTTGCAGATCAATACCTAATAGCTCATACACAATTTCACCCTAAGATAGAAGACAATAATGAGCAGTAGAGGAAAACTAGCTGGAAGTTTTGGTGAATTTTCTATCACCAGAGTATTTCCTTTTCAAGGATGGAAGTTCTTCTCAGCACTACTGTACAATTTGATGGTTTGATGCCTGTAAAAGCTGTGGTCTCCACCCATATTAAACCATGAAGAAAACGTACGTGGGGTGACCTCTGAGAGTGAGGACTGCTCCTTCTCTGACAAGCAGCAAATACAACCTGGATCAGTTCATGGAAACAGAGATCACAAGTTTTATGCAAAGACTCCATCTCCGCCATAACTCCTATGTCTCAATTTTTTCACATGGGCTCCACATACAAAGAAATAAGGTTTCATGAAGCCATGTTCCACAAACAATCCCTATCCATCCCTGGATTTTCCTAGCTAATCATTGCTGCAGGTCTGCATAGAATAGCTTAGTCTAAAACCTACAGTAGACAATGAGTCTTTGTTTCAGATCTCTGTGAAGTAAGATAGCCATAAACACAAGAGAAATATGTTAAAGTATATTAATGGAATAAGTTCCAAGTTGTTTTACACTTCTAACGTATTTAAACTGATATTTTTCAAGAGCACTGAAGAGGGGGTTTTAATAAATTCAGATGAACAAACTTCAGCATTTTCAGTTTTCTTCATGAGTCTTAAATTGCACTGTTCTTGATGCAGATGGGTGAAAGAGATTACTGTAAAGTTCCACCTGCACGCTACCAAAACACATTTGAAAGCATGACCTCAAAGCTCTTAGTGAGATAAAATAGCGCCATGATTTTTTAACAAGAATATGTGTACCATGCTATGTAAGAAAGTTAAACAAAGAGAAGAGGAAAGGACAAAAATTAATTTTTTACAAGTTTAAATTCTTATTCTGTTTTGTAGAGAGAACTGGGAAAGCTTCATCTTAGTAAAAGATAAGCAGAGATGTTACTTTGAGTACCCTGTGTTTAGTTATGTATATAACCTAACCTTACCTTTCAATTAATGTGCAGCATTTTTTTATTAGTTCTAGCTCCTTTCAAAGGCTTTTCGGTCATACCAGTTTTGAGATTCAAAGTGACAATATACAAAACAGTTGCAATCACATCTTAATTGATAGTACTAAAAGGAATATAAGTAAGTATCTAAAACGTGGTCCATGCTTGGACTAATCACATGAATATTGCAGGTGCATATTATTCTGCTTAGGGAAACAGAAAATTTCATTGCTAATTGTTCATAAAAGGTTTATTTAACTGGAATTTACATTTCTTTAAGTGGCACTTCCTGACAGACAATGTCTAAGTTCTCATTAAAATACATTTTATTAATAATTAGTTAGAAGATATCAATTAATTTGTCAAAGACAATTTATTTCCCTTCACTCTATCCTTTTTTTATAATAGCTTGTCTGCATAAACTTGTTTTTTATCTTCTGTTCTGAAAAGTGGTTCTTAGGAGATAGGTAAAGAATAAATTATAAAAAAATACAGAGTGTATTCACTAATGCCAGACCGGCCTTGTTAATGCTGGACTGAATAGAGAAAATCTAGCATAAATAAATCAATTACCCCGATTTTAGACTCTGTGTGGCCTCAGATTGTCTGAAACA
>NW_010316895.1:0-18281 GCF_000700745.2 Antrostomus carolinensis | reverse complement strand
GAATACGTACTTGTGCAGCAAACATAAATCAGGGAAAATGAGATCCCATTCTGAATGATTTTACATTATAGCATAACTGGTAAAGCCAAGGAGGGGCAAGGAGATTTATTCCATTAAGAACAACTGCAAATCAGTTTCATGGCAAGAAGTCAGACTTTCCCTGACCACAAGAGATCATATTCTTAACTCATTCCTTTGAATCAACATATTTACTTTTCATAATAACAGAGAACAATCCTGGATTCCTAATATCCATTTTATATAACCCACATTTCAACTAGAGACAGATATATTAATTAATAATCTGGGTATTATTTTTGTTCCTATTTTTTCTGATGCAGTTAATGTCGGCTGATGGATGGCCAAACAGCTACTTGACATGGCAAAACAATGCATGGTGCAATTGCTGCCAGTCAGGAAAGATTCAAGGTTACCAGCTCACTGAGCCTGCACTGGGATGCTAAAGAACTGTGACCAGGCAGGGCTGGAGCAGTGTGGGAAATAGTGTCTGCTCGCAGGTAAAAAGTACAACCAGAAAGGGCAGGCAGGAGGTACTCCGGGAGTGGGAAGCTCTGCCTTATACTTGAACATATTTGGAGTATATATGGTATCTACATAAAGAACAAAGGTCTGTCTACACCATGAGGAGTGATTTACCAAGATGAGGATTTCAGTGAAAAGCTACACCTTATGCAAGACTAAGACGCTGTCCTTGAGACAGGAGTGATGGTGTGTTGTCTCTTTGGACAGAAAGCAAGAAACCTAATTGTCTCTGAAGCGTAGAAGCTGGAGGCAAGCCTTGAAAGATGCCATTAACATAAGTGGACAATTCTTCCAAGACTTTTGTTTGTAAACGTCTTCTCTTGGCATACATTACTGTGAATTTAGGAAACTTCATAATTAACTGGGCTCACATCCTATATGATGAATGTACCAAGTCTCCAGAGATTGGAGGGTAAAGGGAAGAAGAAAAAGCAGTGCTGAATAAAAGCATTTTTAACTAAAAATAATAGATAAACAAGAAACACTGAACATTGGAGACCGGAGCCTTGAACCAGGTAGGTCTCTATCAAAAACTTAGGGAGATGCCTTTGCTGTTGAAAATACACAGGCTTACAAGCAAACTCCCTTTCAGCCCATACTTACCAGGTAAAAAATCCTAGAGCATTAACAGGTGAGAGTTGAAGCCTTTGGCAGCTGCGGATTAAAACATTGCTGACCCCTGTCCTGGCTGCCTGTCCTGTGCAATGTGCATTGTTAGCACAAGTACACTATACACTGGAAGCATGTAGAGACCTCTGTCCTGCTCCATCCCCTCTGCTGCACAGACTTCAAGGGCTGCAGGAAGAGTGGGGAAGATGACTGGCATGGCAGTGACCTAGTCACTCCTCACTCCTGAATGACATTGTCCATAGAGGATTTTTCAATTCCCAAGACTGACTTTTTATTCCCTATATTTTTCCTGGACCTTTCTGAGAAGAGCAGATTCTAGCTTTTTTGAAGCACAAAGTCTGGCTGAGAACTGTAGGTTTTGGTTAGGATGACTGGGAATGTGATAAACTTTGGAAATTGCTTTTAAATTATCATTTAGTGTGATGCAAGATAGGCTTTGTCTTTCCTTTTCTCTTCTTTCCCACTTATTTTTTAAATACTTGATAATTACCTAAGTGAGGGAATACAAAGTACCAATTTGTGTTTTTCAGTCTGCCAACATAATAAATGTTCGGAGGGTTTTATTTTTAATCTTTAACAATAGAAAAACAGATGGCATGAGTTATTTTGTAGTGTCCCATGCACTATCAGTATTCTCTAAATGCTATATACACTAACCTTGACACAAACTCACAGCGCAGCAGGAAGGGGAGGGAGAATATCATGGCAGCTGTTTGGTATTTTTGTTAAAATGTAGTGGCCATTTCTGCATGCACAGAATCAAACAGAGAAAGGCTCACCAAATTGTGTAGGTTGGAAGAAATCCTAAAGGGCACCTCCTCCATCCTCCTGCTTAAAACAGGGCCTGTTAGAGCAGGTTGTTCAGGGCCTCATACAATCAAGTCTTTAATACCTCCAAGGATGGAGATCCCACAGATTCTCTGGTCACCCACTCCACTGTTTGGCCACTCTCATAATGAAAATATTTACAATTATCTAATGGGAATTATCATTATCACAGCCTCTGTCTGTTCCCTCTCATCTTGTCACTGTGATCCTCTAAGAAGAGTCTGGCTCCATCTTCTCTACAACCACCCACTACATAGTTGCAGACAGCAGTAATATCTCCCCTGAGCCTTCTCTCTTTTAGGCTGAACAAATCAATTTCTCTCAGCCTCTCCTTGTATGCCATGTGTTCCTGCCTCCCCTCCAACATTGTAGTGGACCTCCACAGCACCTCAGGTGTCCTCCAAGACAAAAATCTTCAATGTAACTCTACCTCATAGAACACGCAATTCCCTTGCCCATCTGATCCTGCCCCTGATCACATCACACACCATCATGCAGCAAATAATACTGAACCCTCATAAATAAAACCCACATCTTAACGTGCCAATTTTTCTCAGTATTTACCCTCTACAGACATTTTGGGTCACCTTTTGTGAGCCAGGAACATGAGAAACTTCAACTAGTTCAGAAGGAAAAATGTGAGAGAGACAGCATAACTAGAGGAACAAAATCTGCTTCATTCAAGTTATTCTTCTTTCCCAGGAAATGTTTAGACAGTCTTCTGTGTCTCCTCTCAACCTAATCTCTCTTGCTTTTTTGTGGTTTCCAGTTCCTCATACTTCCTGGACCTGAACAGTGACAGTTCTTGACATGTGGTGGCTCCATCTGCATGGGAGTTCAGCTACTACATTTAAATATAGCTCCTTGCTGCATGTGGCTAAGCTAATCCTTTATGTTTTGTGCAGAAGACAACATTAGTTTAATCACTGGAAGTTCATCTAACATGCCTAACAGTGTTTGTTGTCTTCTTTAGGGCTACACCTTGAATGCAGGGGCATGTGGGCTTACAGATACTGAGAAGTGATTTTTGTAATAGCCAACACGAACCAGAATCACAGCTTGACCAAGGGGTTTCTTTCTTCCTACGCACAGTTCATTTCATAATTATTGTCCGTACAAATGTGGTGTGAACTTGGTCATAATCAACCGCAGGCTGTTTTTCATACTTGTTCTCTTGGAAAGTGCAAAACATGTTGTTCCAAGTTTGTACATTTAAGTATAAATTTGTTTCAGTTCAAGGGTAGAATTATTAACTTAAGAGAAAATATGGCCTTATACTTTGGATTTTCTTTTTGTTTTCTTACCTGTGACTGAACGACTATTGTTTGCTTTTGATATAAGTGCTGCCTCTTGTCAGTGCATCAGTAATCTTAAATGACTAGACTTGCTGGAGTTTTGTACAGACCATTTAAGGACAGAGGTAGACATGCAGCATATTCCCTGCTCTAGTGATTTCCATTTAAAAAGACACATTGCCTGTAAAACTGTATTAATTTTCATTCACTTTTCAATCCACTTTAGTAAAAGTATATAGTTTGAATTCTTTTAACTCATCAGTACAAACAATTCATCCTTGTATTCTTACAAGGCATTTCTGCCACTCATTTCCTCTGTTTGTATTTCATAATAGCTTTTGTTTTCTCTGTTGCTTCTCCCTAGCAATTTATTTCATTTATCCTTAAGTGCATCCAAATATTTGATCACAAAACTGAAATAGCAGCTCTACCAATTAGAGGGAAACAACTTTGATGTGCTTGATTACAGATGAAACAAAAACAAATGTGAGTGCTTACAAGAAAGAATATCAAACAGAAAGATAAACAGCCAAGATAACAGTCTTTTGATTGTGAAGTTATAACAAATTTAGAGGGGTGAAGAGATCACATCCTATGGAGGCAATGTGAAATAAAATAAATAAATGCAATGAAATGGAGCAAGATTGATAGGCAGAAGAAAGAACTGAAAGTAATTAGTATTTAATTCAGGAAAGTTCTTCCTAAAGGAAGTTTAAATAGGGGCCTGATCTATAGTACTAAATAATAAAATTATCTGTGACAATGATCATCTGGCAATACATGCTCAGTATGTGTCAAAATAAATTAGTTGGAAAGTAGGATTTGGAAGTAAAGATTTAGATTGATAGCAAAAATTTGCAATAAATCAATGGATAATGTTGAAAAGATTTAATTTAATTTAATTTAATTTCCTTTTCTATGAAATCCTTTGATAATGTTGCAAAATAAAGAAATAAAAAATACATTTCTTGCATATTTTGAAAAGCAGAATAGACCCATAATCTTGTCCTCAGTGTGTTACATGCAGGGCCTAATCCCAAAGCTGTTTGATGTTTTAGGCTATCTCTCCATGGATTTTAATGGTAATGGGATTCCTAATATCCCTTGAGCAGGTATTCCCAGTCTGAGGCAAGTGTTGCCAGAATGGTAGGGAGCTTGTTCCATTTGCTTCCTGTCATGTTTTTAACCCATACAGCAGGCAGCGACAATGCAGCTGCTCGCTCCCTCTCCCCTCTCTGGGGAATGAAAGAGAGAATCAGAAGGGTAAAAATGAGAAAACTCATAGATTGAGATAAAAACAATTCAATAATTGAAATAAAATGACAATTAAAATAATAATTATAATAATAGTAATAATGGAGTACATAAATGAGTGATGCACAGTGCAATTGCTCATCACCCACCGACCAATGCCCAGCCTGTTCCTGACTAGTAATCTCAGAGAAGAGAAATCTTGAGAGAGACAATTTCTCAGCTAACCCTCATTTATAAACTGAACATGATGTTATATGATATGGAATATCCCATTGTCCAATTTGGATCCATTTGTTTTGCTATGCTTTCCCTCCAGCATCTTTGACACCCACACCCTAGCAAAACATGGGAATCTCAAAAGTCCTTGATTTCTTAGCAATGACTAAAAACATTGGTATATTATCAACATTCTTCTCATACCAGTTCCCATACTAAATCCAAAACACAGTGCTATTCTAGCTACTAAGAAAATCAGCTCTGTCCTAGCCAACACCAGGACAGTTTCTAGCATTTCTAACACAGGTGATATCACAGTAACAAAACACAAGAATTGCTGTTCAAGTGCCCTTGTTGAGTCCTTGTTACTTGTGCACCAAAGCTAATCTGATGCATAAAGTAAATTCAAAGAATGAAAAAAAGGTTAAAAGTTGAAGTGTGAAATAATAAGAGATTCATGTATAAATGGATAGAAAAAGTGAGGACTATTTAATCTAGGGAGAGGAGGGAAAGCAACAGAGTCCTCCAGAGTTGTGGTAAGGAAAGAAGGCTACTTCATGACCATGGGTCTTTGTCGTATTCACAGCACAACCCATTAAAACTCACTGGAAAAGTACATCATATTTAGTGCATTCACACATCTCCACAGGAGTCAGAAATATTCTTCTTCATTTGTAACAATAAATAAATTGTCCAAATGTTCATTTAACGCCAAACAGAATTCATCTGATCTTGAAAACTAAACAGTTCTGGATGCAGTTTTTGGCCAGGAGATTTCCCAAATGCCGTAAGCACAGGCCATGAATTGTGGCTGAATGCTTGGTAAATGCCAGACCACAGAAATTAAATGAGTGGAAAGACTTATTTTGGCGCAATTACAGCTGCTGATTTGACAGATGGGAATACTTTGGTTTTACTGGGGCCTTGTGACATATTCAATTCTGACAACTGCCAGAGGCAGAACTCAGTGGTCTGACCCAGGCTGTCAACTTCTAGTCTTTTATGACACCATTGGGTGAAAAATGGGACACGTGAGCAAAGTAGAGGCACATTGGAAGGGAAAATTCAAGGCAAACCAATTAGTGGCATTATTTGAATTTCTGAATTTTAATGCCTTGATATTTTACAATCATAATCTTTTTATAATGCTTAAAAATATATGTCTAATCTGACACCTCAAATCTCCATTCTCAAGCTGTGAATTTGTCATGTACTTTGTGGTCATAGTGAGGATTCACAGCTTTTGGGCACAGACTAATTTGTTTCATGTTGGTATAAACCGGGAAACATTTGTTTGATATCAGCACAATGACATCAAGGCAACCCAAGTGACTGGAACCAGATCCTCCATCTCTTAAGGATTTTTTGACTTGATGATGATAACCAAATAAGATATACCCAGATTCCCAGAATTATTTATATAAACAACTATCAAATTAGTTAAAAGCAGAGTCTAGAAGCTGAGATTAACAAATTGTCTCTATCCATGTTTTATTGCACAGCAGATAAATATTTTAATGAGAACCTTTAAAAATATGAATCCTTTTATGCAGTTAAAGAATATTCATGTTACTCATCATAATGGAGAACATTACAAATTAGAATTGCTCTGGTTGTATGGCTTTTACAATAATTTATTTCTTGCAAATATTACACAGACATTATTTGTTCTACAGAGGTACAGGTCACTGCTAGACAAACACTGCAGAAGTGTTTGTGACTCTCTCTTCCACCTACTCCTCCTCTGACCCCTCTCACCCAGCTGCTGGCTGCTGCTCCCTCAGCTCACCCAGATAAACAGATTTTGTAATATTCCTCAAGGGATTTTTTTAAGGTCAGAAGAGCTTCTTCAAAAAGCACCCAGGTGTACCACTAGGAAAGCAATTGACTTCACATTGAAGCTCATAAAGAGTGCTCATCTACCTCCTCCTTCTGGCTGATATGAGGGTGGAAACTTTTTGGCTATAAAGAGGAGATGGATTATCTTAAATTTCATGTACAATTTTCATCTCAGTGATTTGACCAAAAGCCTTATTGAAGTCTTTCTCACAGACTGGAAAATTGAAACAAGCATATTTTGCCCAAGGTATGAGACAAATGCTAGAAATGCAGCTCTCTGTACTATTTCTCGTATTTCCTATCTACCAGACTGCAGCATTTCATGTCTTCCATTAAATGTTGCAAAACAAAAGTAAGAATTAACCCTTCATGCTAGGTTAATTGTTGTCCCTTGGATTTGAAAGAACAGTAAAAGGTCAGCAATGTGTCATCTCACTTCCAGTTAGGTGGTTTTGGAGATCTGTATCTTCATACTTGTCCATCAGGGATAGATTCACAAGCATTAGGAACAGTCTACAAAAATTGACTTCTTTGTTTTTCAGGCTTTTATGAAACTTCCCAGTAAGTGATTAGAGGAGCAGGAGTAACCAAGAGACATGGAGCTGGGCTAAGAAGACGGAGATCCAGCAGATTGTGCAGAGGTCTCAGCAGAGAAGCAATACAGGCAACTGTGCTTGAGGGCCTTCTTGCATTTTTAAGGGCACATTACACTAACGTTATTATAATAGCCTGAAAGTAAAGTAAGCAGATGCAATACACTTAATCAAGATAGTAGGGGGAAGACATCTGTCCCAATATTTTTAAAATCTCATTAATTATCACTGATTGCTTTCAGGGTAACAGCAAAATTTTGGCATTGCTGTCTCTGCTCTAGGTGTTTCGTGTGTGTGTGTGTAGAATGGAATATTTCAGTTGGAAGGGACCTACAACAATCATCTAGTCCAACTACCTGAGCAATTCAGGGCTGACCAAAAGTTAAAGCATGTTGTTAAGGGCATTATCCAAATGCCTTTTAAACATTAACGGGCTTGGGGCATCAACCACCTCTCTAGAAAGCCTGTTCCAGTGTTAGACTATACTCTCAGTAAAGAAATGTTTCCTAATGTCCAGTCTAAACCTGTCCTGGTGCAGCTTTGAAGCATTACCACACATATGAATGTGTGCATGTGTGTAAAAAGAGGGACGCACATTCCTCTTTATAGTTGTTATATAAAAAACTATTCCTCCACTAGTTCTGACTGAGCTGAAAAATATAAATCTTTCCAGAGTATTTATCCAGAAAGAAGTTATGTTATGTAAAACATCTTCCTAAAACATAAGAACAGATTCCCTCTGTACTTCACTTTGAAAGATAGTCACATCCTCTGATATTTATTTCAATTCCATCATATGTTGAAAATATTACTTAGAAAAGTATTAATGATAGTTGCATCACTCCAATAATAACTGTTTTTCCACTGGTTTGTTTGTTTGTTTGTTTGTTTTAATCTATAACCCTGTCATCTGTATAAGAACATCATGTATCAACCACTTCTGGTGGAAGGGGATTAAGTCCCATGTTCTGCACATATAACAAAATCTTGTCCTATCCTATATTCTGTCATGCTCTTCTTTCTATACTGCTTATAATTTTCTCTCTCATTCTTTCCCTCAAGGCAAAGCTGAGATTAAAGTCCTCTATGATTTAAGACCCAGAATCCTAGTTTGTTTGAGAAGATTAAAAGCACCAAGTGGGTAATGCCTCTCTGATAATTTTACCTCAGATTTACCAAATTTTAAGCCATAGTAGGAAGTCATGAAAGCCACAGCACAGAGCAGCAAAGAGTTTGCCCCATGTGTATTCCTCAGGCAGCATTTTGCATAGACTCCCAACTCTGTATTCCTATTGTCTACGGGGGCATTTACAACCAGATGTTAACTTTACCTAATAACCTAGGGGATAGTGAAAGCGTATATCCAATCCAATTTAAACCCCCCAAATCCATATTTTTATAAGGCTGCAGTTAAGGTTTACATAATGAAGCTGTATTCTGAGTTTCAACCAGAATGTTAATTCTCCTTTTGCACTATTTCAAGGTAGCCAACAGATTGTATTGCCAAGCAAAGTCTGCACGCAAACAGGCAGCATAGCTCTGAGTGTGATGGCTGGGTCCCTGGGTGACCACAGGTTCATCCTTCATGCAGACATCTGTGCTTTTATTGATATTTTCATGAGAAGGAGTCACCACAGTGTGAGAATGTGACATCCATTCATAAATACTATCCTGTACAGCTCTAGGCCCCAGACATCACCTTTTTAAGATAGCTCAACATATAGCAACAAGGTTGTGACTAAGGGGTTAAGAAAGCAGACTTGTTTTACATGCAAAGCTGTTCAAAGTGAAGGCATAATGGAGGAAAAAAATGCAGGTAGACAGACATGGTGAGAAAGTGATTGCCTATGTCACATCATAGCACCTTAGAGCAATGTCAGACATGCAGAGATCTAGGAAAAAAAAAACAAACAAAAAAACAACCCCCCAAAAAACCAACCAACCAAAACAAAACAAAAAAACCCCCAACAGATAAAGACTTTTCCTGGTGGAAAGGATGTGGGAGACTTGTGTTCATCAAAAGTGCTGATGACCACTTGGTCAGAGTGTGCTTGCCCTCTCTAACCCAGGTAGCTCCTTCCCAAGTGTGAAATCCAGTCTTTGCTATGCGTCAATATATTAATGGAAAATAGTAAAGTAGACACAGCATCTTAAAATGTGAAGATGCCCAGGGACACCACTCAAGGTGATAAGGGATAGCATATAACACTCACCACTTTGGGTGACCTCCTTGTCTGCTGTGTCCCTCCCTGGTTCCTCTTCTCAGACAAGGCAGGTCTGCTCTTAGCACTTGGCTTGGCCAGGAACCAAATGAACACACCATTTAATGGAGAGTCCTTACCTTCCAGCCCACGCAGCCTTCTTCCTTCTTTTTTTTTCCATTCTGTTCTTTAGTTTTCTATGTTATCTCCTGCTCCTCTTAACTAAGTTTTGTCTATATTCTGTACTATCAATTTCCTTTCTCATTCCTTTATGTCTTTTTACTCAGTGAATGTTTCATTTGCTTTTTATTTTTTCTAAATAAAACAATAAATTCACAAAAACCATTCTTTTTAAAGCATTTTTAAGAGTTCCTACTTTAAAGTAGAGGACTTACAATGCAAGAGTTTAATCTACATAAGCTAAATATTATGGCAGAACACTGTAAATTTCAAATTGGATTAAGATAGAGAAAGGGACTGTGATTTAACACGTGTCAGAGCTATGGCTTAATCGGAAACTGTTTAAAGGGAAATGTTCTACAGAACATTCCTGCACTGGCCAGTTTTGCTATATCTTTTTTTCAGCATGCACTATTCCAAGTATGAACATGTGGTGGATTTATTCATTGACATATTTAATTTTTTTGCTGGTTTTCCATTACCTTTCAAATCATTCCCAATGTTTTATATACTTTTTTTGATTACTAGTGACCAGTGACAACACTTTCATGGAAAAATATTTCAGGTTTATTCTCAGTGATAACAGTCAGCTCAGAACACACTACTGTATTAGTGAAGTTGAGATGGTGTTTCCCATGTTTCTCTCCTTATTTATCCACAGTGAATTTCATGGTACCTGCCCAGTTGCTCATTGTTATAAAATAAAATTCTGCAGTCTGCTCCAGTCTGTCCTAAATAATGACATATCATCACAGACTTTGCCACATCACTATTCACTCACCTCTTTTCCAGATCATTAAAGAAAATAGTGATAAGTAAATAGATTTATCGACAGTGTAAAGAACAGAGGAGGCAAATTCACACATATGGATGTCCCTGCATAGCTGTACTAGAGGAGTTATTCAAATGACAGAGTATGTTTCAGGAAAAAAAAAAAAAAAAGGGTTAAACCATCATTCAGGGACAGGCAACAAGAACTAGAATGAAGGCAAAATCTTTCCATTTGCTTTGTGATAAACCAAAGGCCCACAGTAATCCTTGGATGCACACATGGCCATTTTGAAAGGGTTCAAGAATTTAGAGCGGGTAATAACATTTTTATTCAGCGATGGTTTTGAGCCAAATACCTGAAAGCAGATCAATTCCTTATAAATGAGATGAAGATGGAGAGGGTGGAAAAGAGGGCATTGCTATCTAATAGTATAGTGATTCTAGTGTGAATGGTTAAATACAACGGTAAGTAACATACTGGGAATCAGGATGCCTCTGTGAATTAGATCTCCAAATATGCCGCATACCCAGGGAGGTCAAAAGAAGAGGGATCAAAAATGAGGAAAACTATTAATCTAGGTTGGGGATTGGGGCATAACTGTAAAAAACTGACCTCAAAAGCTTATCCTAGAGCAGCAAGCAGACAAATCCAACACTGTCAGGCAGTCAACACTGGTCTAGGATGGATCTATGTTCCACTCCTTTCCTACCATTGTATTCCTTGAGAATTTTGTTTGTCATGAGTTTCCACTAAAACCAGCCAGCAAAGCCTGGCCCCCACCCATGACAAAATCAACTGCACAAGCCTGGGAAATCCAGCAATTCCCAGAAGCTCCAGATTCCCTGCAAGCAAGCCATGGGATCAGTCCAAGGAAGCACCACCGAACATCCTGCATGTGGAAAAGTCAGGCTGTGCATTCCCAGGAAAGGAGACCCCGCAGTGCATGTGCAAAGGTAAGGCAGGACTGTTCCCCTGGGGCAGAGGTGGGCATGCCTGGGGATGTGCCTTTCGGTGAAGTCTACCTTAAAGAAAACAACTATTATAAGTTAGTCATTTTAATGCTAATTCTGTGGAACAGAATACACATAAAATCATGTGTGCAAGACATACAGAAAATCTTACAACAAAAAGTCTCACTGAAACAGCAGCCAGGTTCCTCATAGGAGATCTTTAAACTCTCACACAAACAACAGTTTCTTTGTTTCCCTTTGTTTTACTGGAATTTCGTTGCCTGAATGTACTAGAGTGTTTTAAAATAACTTTGTTTTGTCAATACATGATTATCTCAGGCCATCGAGCACAGCTACCTTCCGCTATTTACCTGTGGTGGTGAATTTGAAATGTTGACCTTGAAAGAGAAAACAGATCAGATTTTAAGGTCAGTGATAAAACTGACAGTAATCAATATGAGATTTAAAAGCAAATTAATTGGAGAAATAGATGTAATTACTGACAAATGCATAGATCATTTAAATTGTCTCAGTCAGTCATTTTATTGGCTTTTAAAAGACAGAGGAAAAGAAGTCGGAGGCAAAATGAGGTGCAGCATTAATAGCAAGCCAAATGCAGCTGGACTTCTAAACAGAGTTGCCAGAAGCACTGGAGGCCCCCATTTTAATTGTATGAATATTCAAACAGTCATGTTTGGCATAAAGTATTCAAGGAGTATCCTCAAAAGTCCACTTTTAGAGAACAGGCACAAATTATAACTTGGTGCTTTATTCACAACAAATTAGTCATACGGTTGTTGCATAATTTTGCTTCAGACAAAGAATGAGCAAGTGGGGAGAGAAGCCCATGCATTGGCATTTGGATGAAGTCTGCGTGCATGAAGGGGTACTTTTCTGAGTTATAGAGGAATCAAGAACACAAACCCCTAAATAATTCAGCAATTCCATTTTCTGGTCTGAAAGGCTACTGAGCACATATTTGACATATAAATAACACCTTTGATAGGGCCAAGCAAAATTCACTCATACAAACTCAAACCAGAATCTGAAAGGGTAAATTTTACCCACTGAAAATCATAGTAAAGTGGTCAGTTTAGCCCAGTTAAGGAAGCAAAAGTGCAGTGAAATTATTCATTTGGAGAATATAAGGTTACAGCAAGTTTCAAAGATAGGCAGTGCTGTCTGTTTGCATTTTGAGCTTTCACAATAAACATGTTAATGGTGAACAAAATCTGTTCAGTGAAACTGACCTTTTGACATAGAATTAAAATCTAATTCTTTTGCTGGAAGATGTATGTGAAACTGAGAAAAAAACACAGTGGAATAAAGGGGAAATAGCAGGGGAAGTACAATAGCAGTTATGTTTGTGAAGCACAGAAAGGAAACTTGTAAAAGAATGTCCTGAGGGGTTGATCATGCCCAAATTCTCTTGTCTGTACTCACATCTAGCAGAGAAAGGGGCTGTAGGAGTTACAAAATGATAACAGTCGGGAAGAGCTGACAGCTTGTAAAACCCACATAATGCAGGCTAAAGCCAACGGTAGTTGGGGTAACAGGTATTGTTTATTTGCAATAGAACAATGTATTTCCGTATGATTCAGGGTTCTCAAGATGCATTGGCATCTAAACCATCTGTAATGCTTTCAGGCATTCTCTTCTCCATTTTGTTGAGTTCACTTGATTGAAGTTGTAAACTTGAAGCTCTTCAGGCCAGCAACAGCATTTGCCATTGAATATGTTTAGCAAAATACAATCCAGACTGTGGTTTTTGAAGGACTACTCATTCTGAAATAATGATGCCATGAAAGAAGAATAAACAGATCTATTATCAGTCCTGCCTTACCTCTGCAAGAAGTTTTTTTTAATCCTTCTCTATCCTTTTTGGACACTGTTAATAAAAATTCCTAATGCATTGATGAGCTGTCAAAAAGTTAATTATGCCTTCTTACTTCATGCAAGTTTTGGCAATTTTTCTCTTGTATTACCACTTCCTATTTGTTTCATAACTTGGTTCATCTCAGACTGCAGAAGAGAAGTTGTTTGGTTTATTTTGACCCTAATTATCAAAAATATGTTAGTATTTGGAAATGAAATTGCAAAAGTAATTGTCCAGTTCTAAATTCCTGGAAACTGCTTCTGTTCACCCTCCAAATACATTACTCCCCTCTTCAGTTTGCCAGGGTACAATAGCACTTAATGTTGCCTGGCATGTTGAGATCTCTTGGTGTAATCATAACAAGACTTTCTTTTAGGTAGTTTAGTGAGTACTTACATTAGATGCAATCTATCTCCAAGACAAAAAGATGTACCAGCCAAATGTTTTGTACCAACCAAAAAGCTTATGAATGCTTAATACAGTACATGTTCTTTGGTAGGATGATAAGGAAGGAAAAAGTTTCATCTCTGACGAGGATTAAACATTCTGTGGTTTTTTTTAATTCCTGTTTATTTTTCTGAAATGCAGTGATGCATTGAATAAAATGTGAAGCATCATTTGTTTTACCAACAAAACAATAGATAGCTTTTGCGATGTCTACTGTTGGCCGAAGGTATTAGAGTGTCGTAAGCTGATGAAGCAAGTAACCACTGAGAAGTTTAGTGAAAAATGTCAGAAACATCTCCTAGGTCATAGATCTTAAGGATGTTTACCATTTCCTGATCACATTCATATATACATTACTAGAAAAAGATTATATTAACAGCATCTGTGAGGAAAGAAGATGCCGAATGTAGTGCGATGTTCAGGATTTTTAGTAACTGTACATCTACCTGTGGAAATCTGAATACTAACTAGGAAAAATAACCTTCTTTGCCTCTTCTTGGTGAACTGGGAAAGCTGTCATATTAGTTGTAGAGTTACAACTCTCATGTTATAGAGGAGCCCTCAAGGAAAACGAATTCTAGGTTCTCCATAACTCATAGTTATGCTATGAGTTATATATATAGTCATGCTCAATAGCCTCTCATTTTACACTTTGAATGTTAAGATACCTGAAACCACCCCTTTTGGAATCTGTAATAACAAGCAAGGGAAATTATTGCATTTCAAACACTTTGACTGGGTTTCTAAGCATCCACATTCCAATAAGGAGCACTGTTGAGACTTACCTTCTGTCTGTAACTCACGCTACAAACCCCAGTCTCAGCTGTGCAACTGAGCACTTTTATCATGTGAACAAATAGATTGGTTTTTTAGAAGAGTCCTTTTAAGACACATAAAATCAGAACTAAACAGAGGGTTTGCAGAAGTGGGAATAATAATTGTTTTTCATGAAGTTTATACTGTAAACCTTTGGACATTTTTCTCTTGCATGGGATTTAGTATTTATGTATCAGAAACAATGCATTTTAAAAGACACCGAACTAAACCCCGGCTGATGCAATCTGAATTGTATAAAAAAGGTTATATTACTTTCTCAGGTCTTAATGTGAGGTAAATTGCTTTCTGTTTTTATTCCTGTAAATTTTGTCTATAAAATATCTTCCCATATGAGGTGAAAGTTCCTAGAGGCAGTGAATGGAAAGACAAGGGGATTTTATGCTGGGAAATGCATTGCGCTAGCAGGTGAAAAGTATGACTAAAATCACCTACCACACTTTGGTCTCACATTTCCTCACATTGTAAAATAACAAAATGTTTTTAAATAGGTTATGGCTCTGTATTAAACAATGAGTATACTTATACTGTTAAATAACTTACCCCCATAATTAATTCCAAGGTCTGAATTAATTCCTGACTATCTACACCTCATATTGTTTTAGTCATAATGGACCAAACTAGCTGCCTTTGAGATGAAGCCCAGACAGCTATACGGACAATTCACCCCAGGACTGCTCCATATTGAAAACCTGAATTGCACTGGGAGGAGTGGGGAGTAAGAGAGAAAGAGACAGTGTAGAGCTCTTTCTGTATCTCAGTAAGAAAGGTGCAACAGCAAACAGTTTAATAACTGCTTTAATGAGACGGTATAAGAAAAGGAAAATAGCGAGTAAATCTCACATGCCTTCAGACACAGGGCACGCTTGCATAGCATTGGATGGCGCTCTGATGGATTTTCCCACAGTATGCTGCATGGACAAGATCCTGTCCATGGAGAGAAGCTCTCCCTTTTGCTCATCCCAGCTAATGAGTAAAGGTAAGTAACAGACTACATTAATAACTTACAGACTTCTCAAGCCCTAAGTACGAGGCCCAGTGAAGCAGACATGATCTGCTCAAGATCACTAATTCCTTGAACACAATGTCTTCCACAAGGCTCCCAATACACAAGTCAAGTCCAGGCTGGTTCTCACCAGCCCCCACAGTCCTCCAGCACCCTTCCAGTAGCCATTTCTCTCTCGCATTCTCAAACACCTTGGCCCAGACCAAGATACTTTGCCTTGACATAATGCTATAAAAGCACTCGCTACTCAAGCATTCTGTGATACAGTCTTCATGTGCCTTCAGGTTGTGCCTTGTTGACCAAAACACACACACACAATAAACAATTATTAGGTCCTGAGCCACAGGGGCAGCTCTCAGGCCCATTGTGGACCCCAGTGCTACCCCAGGAGGAACAGCTAGTACTCTCAAGGCAAAGGCACATCTGACTTGTTTGGGGTTGAATGACTTGTTAACACTTCTTTTGTCACTGGGCAATGTTTCCCGGGGAAGCATCCCTTGATGGGACAAGCAGAGATAAGGACAGAGTATACTCTTTTTTTTTATCTTTACTGTATTTGAGCTAATAAAATTTATTCAGTCATAGCTGTGTAATTAGCTCTGTGTCTTCAGACATTCAGTGTCTATTGTAAACATAGCCCAGAAAACAGAAGTGGCTTCTACTTACAAAGATTGGGCAAACTTTTTAAAAAATGCTTGAAATAGCCAGAACTTTCCAGAAAAAAGAAATCCCTAAATTCACATATTGACTTTGTTGTATAACCTAGAGTAAAAACCTCAGGTGGTTCTTTATCCTGGAACACAGTTTCCTCAAATTAATCATGGAAGACGTGATTAAGTTCTGTCTATTTTATATTGTATAAACTATTAACTATTGCAAAATTAACAGTTAACAACATCAAAAACAGTCAGCAAGAGTTCTGGTCTCCGGACAGCTAAGTTAAATGTCTTAAGTGTTGGAAGAAAGGGATTTCAGACATCACCATTTTCAGTGTCTTTCCCTTGAGTACCTTCTAAACTTTTTTTTAAAATCATTTTCCTCAGACACCTAGTTCTTCTCATTTAGCAGACAGACTGTCAAACTGGGTTTTGGATTCAGTATCAGTGGTCACAAATATGATTTGCAGCACCTAACCTGTAAACCCACAAGTCTTCTGGTGGAGCTCATTTAAAAACAGCCCAAAGTCAGTTACATCTCTGACTTCTGACTCCAGTCCGTTGACTCATCCCTCATTCTTCTCCAAAGCACATTGTGGATACCTACATGACATTTTCAGTTCTTTCCTCAAATTAGAAAAGGATAGTCAGTGTTTGTCAAAAAAGTAAGCTGACACAAATTCTTTGCTGACCCTACAAGAAATGTATATAGCTTTAATCCTGTGATATCTGGTTTTGGTAAAAAATGTACCCTACAAGTTAATGCATTGTCATGTTTTCCTTTCTTGATGTAAACCTTCAAAAGATTGGAGGATTCTTTTGCATTATAAACACTAAATAATAAAGTCTGATTTTTTTCCCTCAAAATGTCTTTCATATATTCCAGTAGAGCCTTATATATGCCTAGAGAGCTTTAAACTAGATTGGAAGGGGAAAGGAGATATAACTGGACCTGCTAGTAATAACTCTGGGAGGTACATGCCTGAAAAGCACCACAATGGGATTACAGCTGCTCCAGCCAGCAAGTCAAAGTCAACTTCACTGGGGGCCCAGCTTAAGAGCCTCTATGTTAATGCACGTAGCATGTGGAATAAACAAGAGGGGTTGGAGATGTATGTGTGCCTCCAGGGATACGACCTGATTGGTATCACAGAGACATGGTGGGATGGCTCCCATGACTGGAGTGTTGGAATGGAGGGATACAGGCTCTTCAGGAAGGACAGGCAGGAAAGACCAGAAGGGGGCATTACCCTCTATGTCAACAATCAGCTGGAGTGTATGGAGCTCCACCTGGGGATGGATGAGGAGCTAAGGGAGAGCTTATGGGTCAGGATTAAAGGGAAGGCAGGGAAAGGGGATGTTACTGTGGGGGTCTGCTACAGGCTGCCAGACCAGGGAGACAGAGCAGATGAGGCCCTCTATAGGCAGATATGAGCAGCCTCACGTTCACAAACCTATGGTCCTCACGTGGGGCTTCAACCACCTGGATACCTGTTGGAGGGACAACACATCAGGCCACAAAAAATCCAGGTGGTTCCTGGAATGCATGGATGACAACTTTCTCCTCCAAGTGGTTGAGGAACTGACAAGGAGAGGTGCCATCTTGGACCTTGTTCTCACCAACAAGGAGGGGCTGGTGGGCAATGTGAAACTCTCAGGCAGCCTTGGCTGTAGTGACCATGAAATTGTGGAATTCAAAATCCTTAGGGCAGTGAGGAAGGTGCACAGCAAGCTCACCACCCTGGACTTCAGGAGAGCAGACTTTGACCTCTTTGGGGACCTGACTGGTCAGATACTGTGGAATAAATTCCTGGAGTGAAGAGGGGCTCAGGACAGCTGGCTTATACTCAAGGATCTACTCCTCTAACTTCAGGAGCATTGCATCTCATCAAAGAGGAAGGCAGGAAAAAACAGTGGGAAGCCTGCATGGATCACAAGAAGCTCCTGATCAAAAAAGGAGCCTAGAGAGGGTGGAAGGAAGGATGGGTAACCTGGAAAGAATACAGAGAGATTGCCCGAGTGGCCAGGGACCAGGTTAGGAAAGCCAAGGCCCTGACCGAATTAAATTTGACCAGAGATGTCAAGGGAAACAAAAAAAGTTTCTACAGGCATGTTGGGGAGAAAAGGAAAACTCGGGAAAATGTGGGCCCTCTCTGGAAGG
>NW_010316894.1:48862-60459 GCF_000700745.2 Antrostomus carolinensis | reverse complement strand
AATTTTTTCAGAAGGAAAACAAAGACTTGGTGTTCTTTCATAATTTTTTTTGCAACTGCAAACATTATTTTTATATATATATATATATATTTATGGTCCATGTTATATATATATGTATAGGTATTATTATGCTAGTGAATTTCACTGGTGAGAGTTCATCTGAATCTTTTCTTCTGGTAATACACCTTCTTCTGTCCTAGGTTTCTAACCTTTTCACCATAAGATGCAAAAAGTGCCTAAAAGTGAAGTGTTAGCAGCTTACAGGTACGTTTCTCTGTTCTGCTGGTTGTTTTTTCACACCCGCCTCCCCCCCCACTCCCATTGTTATACTGAAGTAAATATTTGTCAGATTTTGCTATAGAAATTCAGGTTTAATCCACCACAGGCACAAAATACTTTCTAACAACATTAGTGTCCCCCAGAGTTGAAAGGCCGCGTCGTTGATACAGCATCTTGGGAAGGGAAAAAGGAAAATATTCAGATTTATTCTAGAGTTCTGCACTGTCTTTAGTGGGGCGTTTATTTATCAGGGCATATATTTAGCTACCTGCACACCCAAATCCCTAGTCTGTGCACAGCACGATGAGATTTACTGCACCTGCCTGCCAGGATAACCTTTGGCACCTGGACTTCCATCTGGTCCTCGTTCGCCCTTTGGAAAGAAAAAAAGAAAAGGCACAGAAGGTAAGGTGAATGTCACACTGGGGACCCCTTTTTAGCTGCTTCATTCTTTAAACCGGGGGGAAAGGAGAGTGGAATGGATTTACCTGATGTAAATTCACAGAAAGGAAGAAAATATTAAGGGTAGACAGTGGAATAAATTAATGAGGGGGGGGAAACACACAGAAGCCAAGTCAATAGGATCCATGCATTAAGCAAGTGTTGCTATTTCTCCTTCTCCCTCCCTTTGCAGTGAAAGCAGCAGATAGTTTGAAACAAGGAGGCTAAGAGAAGGTGTAAGGCTGCATCTATATCTGGCATATGGAACTGTTTTACTGGTGGGGAAGCACTGCCAAAATTCTTCAAAACTAAATGGATTCATGTATAATATCCTTTAACATCATTGCTAACAGGGCCTGCTATTCATTGCCTTTTTTTTTTTCTTCCCTGAACTGCAAACATCAGACTTAACCAAATAAAGAGGAGGGAGAAAAGGGGAGAGGGGGAATGGGCTTTGGGAGGGGAATTACATGTTAGTACTTAATACGATGTGGTTAGTAAACTCCAGGTGAAATTAATGTAAAAGGAAAAATAAAGGGGGAGTAGGGTAAGCTGGCATTTCTTCCACCATGTAAACTTGGTTGAGCAATAAAAAAATATATAAATTAAGTTTAGAAACTCTAAGGCTGTCTCCTCCCACCGACCTGCTGCTGCTCTGTCAGTGTACGTGCACAGCTGCCGGCAGCACGGGCGTTCACTGCGCATCGCCCAGTGGAGCAAGCAGCCCCTGGAAGGAGCTGGCTGTCCACACTGAGCAGGCTGGACAGGATCCAAACGAGCATCAGAGTCAGCAAATCCATCCCTCTTTAAAGGTTCAGTGTTGGAAACTGGGAAGACTCACCTGGTCTCCAGGGTGACCTGGTGGTCCGGGGTAGCCTTTATATCCCTGTTGAAATAGGATGGAAGAGAAGATTAATAATTTAAAAAAAGAATAATGAAATAATCTTGTTTTGGTTTGAATGTTTCTTTGCAGGTGCGAGTAAAGTTTGAAGGAGAATCAGGTCTTTAGATATGGGACAGCACTACACAATCACACAAACTTTTCATGAGCTGCTTTGTGCTTGTATCACCCAAACCCTGCCCACGTCCCTGGATTCTGCTGCAACACAGAGTGGCAGCAGCAGCCTGCGCCTGCTGGGATGTAGCCTGGTGGTTCCTCAAGAAGAATTTGCTCCATGAACAGATTTAGAGTTGTATCTACACTCAGATCTGTCTTTTTGTAATCTACACCTTGAGCAAAGCTATCCTTAATCCTTAGGAATCCAAAGGCTTGTAGGGTGAAACGTTAGATTTGGGCAAGTTGGGGAAATACACAACATGAGTCACTCGCAATTCAGAGCGCTCACTTTTGCTTTAGAACTTGCCATAGGAAACACCAAAATATCAATTTACTGTCATTGGAAACTTCAATTGTGTTTCTAGCTTGAATTTGTCTAGCTTCCAGCTTTTCTAATCTAATTATTACACGGTATGACAAGATCCAGGGTCCTTCATTATGAAGCTACCTAAAACGGTGAGCAAGCTGTCTCTTAACCTGCTCTCTGCTGAATTAATTAGAACGTGTTTCTTAATCCAGCTTGCTAGCTGGCAAGTGTTACAGGCTTCAAATCATTCTCACAGGTCTTTCATAAACCTGCTTCAGTTTTTTAGTGGTTTGTTTTTGTTTTTTTGGGGGTTTTTTTTGAGATGCAGACCCTGGAACACGACAAAAGCAGCCTGTTCAACTGCAGACTGATCAGTATGTATTTTAAGAGAGTTTGCTTTCTCCAGGATTTACCTAGAACTCTCTTCAAACATTGAGTAAATTCTGCAAGTGACAGGCACTTTAGATTTTTTTTCTCCCCCTCTCTTTTATTATCTTGCTTAAGTTATTTAAAACAAACTCATTTCAATGAAGTGGCATTAGAGCAGATCAGAAGATCTGATGCAGTTACAGAGATAGCTGCTTAGCTGGGCTACTAGCAAGATTAAAAAAAAGGGCAGAAAACTTAACTTGAAACAAAAGGAGAGAGAAAATAAACAAGAAAAAAATCCTTGCACAAATACTACAGAAATAACAAAGTGCTTTCAGGGTGGGTTACAATTGTGAGTTGTAACTCAGTCTCTGTTACTCACCCTGTCCCCAGCCAGGGCTCTGGGTTCCTACTGCCTGTCTGCAAAGCCCACAGGGGAACATCCCCCTGCTCTGGAAGCTATAACCAAACCCTGGTTTGGCCAAGGGCTTGGCCTTTTGCTTCACTCACCAGATGAACCCAGACCTGGTTCTTGCTCTCAGGTCCACACCTCTACTTAACGGCTTTTTTATTCTTCCCATGGGCTATTCTAGACCTGCAGCCTAAGCCTTCACTGGCGGAGGTATGCAATGTTCTCAGCCATCCTGGCTACTACCCACTCCCCTTTGCATTCCTCCTTCCTCATTATTTCAGACATTTTGGCCTGGAAAAATGTTGATTCCCTTTTTACCGATTCTCTCCTGCTTGACCTTGCTGATGTATCACAGTCTACTCTCTTGACTGAGTTGGACCGCCTGAGAAGGTGGCTGACCTGAAAGACCATTTGGCAACCAGCTAGCCTTTACTTGAACCACCTAGAAGGTCCTTTTCCCAACTCTGTTAATGCACTTCAGCCAGTGGCTCCTAACTAGACGTGCCTCAGCAGCTCTTGGAGCAGGACCAGCAGACGGGACTCCCTGCCCCTCTCCAGGAATCTGCCCCATGAGATCCTCTTGTTTATCTTCTCCCTGGCTTCTCAACAGAGGCTCAGCATCAGCAGAAAGGAGGGAGGATGCTTCAGCCTAGCTGGGTGTCTGGCCTGTAGGTCAAGGCACATTGTGAAGGTCCAGACCCACCTGGGTGTGTAAGGTTCATTATTGGTACCACCCACCCCAGGAGCATGGACCAACACGTTGTGCAGATGGAGAGTGCCTGTTGTGCCCCCTCTCACCTCTTCCAGAGAGCTGCCAACAGAAACAGCCCTGGGTTCAGCATCTCCAGATATGCCCTGGGATTTAGCTTGGAGCCCATGGGATTTCCTCCTGGGGCATCTGCCCAGCCTTCAGCCACAGCCTAGAACAGGAACTACCTTTGTCTCCAGAGAGCTGAAGCACCTACTTCCATAGATACAAACACTCAGAGATATCTTGCTCCCTCCACTGATAAGAAAGAGGTGCCTAGCTTAGCTGTACTGAATCATTCTGCTCTGTCTGGGTTCCCGCAGAACCACCCAGATGTCCACCCAGAGCCAGTGGTGAGATGATAGCCCCTTGAGATGCTCAAAGCACATCCTGAGCTAAAGCATGCACCAAGCATTGCATTGCTGTCGCTAGAAGGGTAAGTGAATGACACTTAAGTTAAATGTGTAGACACTCTTAATACTGTTGCATCCTATCAAATATCCTTCTCACTATATATAACGAGCTCTGGGAAGCTTTGAACATGTGTTTCTTTATAGTATACTGCAGTTATTTCTGTCTCAGGTTAATTACAGCGAGGAGGAAACAGAAAAGCTTGTGTATGCTTTTAAAGTTGGCTGCAAAGTGAAAGTATTTACCTGCTAAAATCCCCTTCAAATAGCACTAAAACGACAGGGCAGAGGGTATGAAAACAACTGCATTTGCTCTGTTATCCAAACACTTCCTGATGATTACAGGGTGTTCAACACAAAGGGCTGTGATTTAGAAAGGAAATTGCACTCCAGTGAAGGATTTACTCATCTGTGATGATATTTATAATCCACACTCTCCTAGCTAAAAAGGATCAACCTGCACTTCGATAGGAAACGTGGAGAGTAGAGAGGCCAACAAATGAGATCGGCATGACAGGATGTGTTTTGAAGCCCTGACCTATTCCCAGCTCTGTCTCTACTCTCTGAGTAACTTTAACAAAGCTTTTTCTCTCTCATTGCTGCTGTCTTCTACAGCCTTGCACTTTGCTACAACCATTTTCTCCTCCACAGTATTTGAGGCTGGGAGCAATGACAGTGCTCTGCTGAGATTTATCTGCAAAGCAGCTGTAGTCTGCAGCTCACAAACATAAGCCAAAACCCCCAGATACCTTGTAGGCATCAGAGGGAAGGGCAGAGGGGACAGCCAAGTCCTGCCACCGTAACAGAGAACTGCTAGTCAGCAAAAGCAACATTTGCTCTGCATGGAGAGGACGAGAATTACAACTGCTGCTTGAAAGGTAGTTTCATACACGTGTCGATGAGTGCAGGCAAAATGACTTTGGGGGTGCTCTGAGATCATACTCTCCAGTCCTACAAAGAGCAGGACAGACACAAAGGTCTGCAGGCGCTGTGGTGTGAGCCACACTACCCAAACCCACATGCTCCTTAGTTGGGGTTCCAGTTCACGCTGCTGAGCCAGTTGTTTCATTTAGTGGGAAAAGTATCTGTTTCCCCTGGTGCAATATTTTGCCTTTTTAAAAGTTTCTACATGGTGTTTTCAGATCAAAGCCCTCAGAGCTCTTTTCACAGTCCCTCCATGGAGTGAGCAGGAGGGATGTCCATTTCCAAGGCGTTGCTGTTTTCTGGTAGCCAAGATGTTTTGCCCACCTTCAGCCAAACACCAGCATATTTTCACTGGGAGAATGCCAGCAGGGAATCCAGATACAAAAAAAAAAAATATTTCCAAACATTTCTCCAACAGCTGTAAATTTTTTCTTAATGCAGGATGCTAATAAAAGCCAGGTTACACCAAAAACACTGCCAGACTAGTGCTACTGGGAGGTGGGTTTTTTTTAAGCTACACCAAAGGAAAAATGTCAGCATCCAACTTGCTCATTACTTGAAGAAACAGAAGCATACTCCTGCCTTCACCCTGTCCTGGGGGAGCTCAAATCAGATGTGAAGGCCATGTGCTGGATGTAGGAATGTTTGTTCAATCTCCTATTCCTTCTCCAGTTTTTCCACTATGAGTCCTTGCACTCCTGACATTGCATTTTGCTGACCGTAACCACAAGGTTTTGTTTTATGAGCTGTTATACTAGGAAAATGGTATTCTTTGCACCCTATTTGTTAGAACTTGTTTGTGACAGAAAAAGATCAGTAATTAATCACTCCACAGTTCCTAGCTCCACACAGCACCCCAAGCATGAACAGCCTTGGGAGTAGAAAAATGAACCCAGCCCCTACTCTTGGCAATTTGATTCCAATATAAAGCATACAAAGGAACAATGATGGAGAGGGAGGGTTTCTTTCAGCTTCCTCCACACCTTCTTTCTCTCCCCAGAGTCTTACAGCATACCTGAGTAGGTGTTTGTGTGCAGCTAATTGGCCTGAAGAACAGTATATCTTCAACTACCCATTGACTGATGAAGTGATTGAAACAAGATGCTAATTTTAACTGTTCAGCTCAGCTATGTCAATATTGGCTTGCTGGGAAGGGGAGTCATGTCTGCTGAGCCCAACTACCAAACAGCTCCTTGCAACAGATCCAGCTGCCAAAGAAACAAACCAACCTACCAACACAGCCAGGCACTGGAAGGTCAACTGTTGTGTCCTTGATATATAAAAGACATGAGCTGAAGGTATGGATTGCTAAAGTATTGCTGTGCAGACTTGCACGCATTAATAAAAGCACACACACTGCTGCAACATGAAGGTAGGGGTGGATCTTGTGCTCCATGCTTCTGTATCCTTTTCTAGGCATAGGTGTGTTGTTGGTCATGTTAATGATGTTGAAACAGTATGGAAGCAAATAAGATAAAACCTGACTAGTGCCATCAGTCTCCCAGCAAAGCAGAGGGAAGGCATACAGATATTTTTTTGAAATGTGCTTTACCAGGAGAAACAATCAAGGTTTCCTTGGAATGTCTAAACCTGTTCTGAAACCAACCTTTGAGTATTGATGCTGGTTACAGATCCATTAAGTTGCCATATTGGCTGCACTAGACCTAAATTCAGTTTTCTGATGAAGACCCAGTGTCACGGTGGGTGCAGTGCAATGGGACATGGAACACAAAGGAAGAACAGAAATCTGGATCCAGAATTTCATCTCATACTCTTACAGTTTTGCTGGTACAACATTTAGATAGTTACTTCAGCCCTATGTCCCCATTTAGACACCTGCGAAACAGGCATAAAACTTCTTTGCTGGGTACTAGGACTTAATTAAATCATTCAGGGAGTTAGAGGAGAACATTTTAAAATAAAAAGAGTGATCTAATTCACTAGAAAAGAACATACTCCTACCTTTCTACCAGGTGGTCCAGGGAACCCAGTCAAACCAGGTAAGCCCACGTCTCCCTGTAGGAAGCAAGCAAGTTGCATTAGTTTTCAGCAATGTTTTCCCAATGCCTAGGGTACTGTTGCTGAAATAATTTGGTGACAATAGCAGCCAACTATTGATAATCCTGATTCTAATCACAACTTCTGAAAAACTGACTGGATAAGAAGTGTGGATTTAGACATCATCTCTGTTAACTGGCTCATATAAATAATGAACCCAGTTAATTAACGGCAGCTGCTGCTAGAGTCCAGCTTTTTGCCAGCAGAATAAATGTTTTTGGTTTTTTTTTCAATGATCTCATTCAGTCACATGCTTCATTTGCCTTTTGATAGGCATCTGAATCGCCAAGGCAAGAAAATTTTAGCTTTTAAATGCAACAAGAACAACAGATACCTCCTGCCAAATCCTGTGATTGTGCTCACACTCTGCTACTGCACTGGCTCAGCCCACGGCTCCAGTTCAGATGGTGCTGATGGTATAATGATTTAACCTGCCCATATGACATGGATTGAACCTTTGCAGGCTGCTGGTGGGAGAGTTTTTTCAGTGACCTGTACTTTTGAAAAGGGATTGCATCACATCCCAGCTGGCGTACCCACATCATCATAGGAATGGAGAAGCACTTTGCTGTGAGACCTCTCTAACACCCAATCCCTTTGTACAAGCCCATTTTGGCCTCCTTTGATTAGGATCAAAAAACCCTTTAGAGTCTCTAACCCTGTGCTGTGCCTTCTTACTGAAAATACATTTGGAATATCTAGCTTGAAAATTAGGCATCACTCCAAACTCCTGCTGGAAACTCCTTGTTTCTATTAAAGCTAACAGGAATAAAGCCTTGTTAACATGAGCTAAAAGTGATCTGGATCTCTCCCTTTCTTACACTGAGCATGCTTGCAAGAAAACAGTTCCAGACTCTGCGGGTAGATGATTTCCATGTGATGCTATTCCGATGCAGTGTACCAGAAATTTCAAAAGGCATCTCGTGCTGTTAAGTTAAAAACATCGTTTCAGACTTGGCCTTCTCAATGTCTTCTAGCGTCACCCTCCATCTTGTATTTGTGTGGCTTGCTGTGCTTCTGGAGGCATCTGGTTTCAAATGAAGGGTCTAAGTTCTTCATGGCTGATGCTTTCTATTAGCTGCACATTTATAGCAAGGCTTATGATGAAACGGAGAGAACCAGGCTTCTTATCCCGGACATGAGTTATGAAGTACTGTGCAGGCACCACTGAAAGAACTAATTGAGGTAGATGTTGTGGAGCCCTGATTGCTCTACTATTCATTTCTAGACTTCTGTGAGGCCTTGTTGCCTCAGTGAAAATTGCTCAGCTATGAAACAGCAAGAAATGGGAGCTGTAATTTATTGAAAAGGATTAGCAGAACTCTGATCTTTAACAGTTGCTAAATCCAGAAACCATCTACACTCACCCATTGTGTGTGCTGTGTTGACTTGAGTAGAACTTGGTGGAAAGGGTTCTGGTTATCACACAGCAGGGTCCGTGTGTTGGCAGTGCAATGGTCTGAGAAGCCTCTCTTTCTCCACCAGTGGGACAGCAAGGCTGCTCTCAGAGTAGTGATCTGCTGTGGGCTGAGTACGTCATGTGAGGCAAAGCACTGTTTCTCAGCTCCTCAGCAAGAGCATCCTTTCCTTTGCCTTTGAGATTTTTATTGCTTACACTGGGGTTGCCTCTTTCTACGGCTGCATGCTCAGAGCTGGCAAGATGTGCTGTGTCTCATATGCGCTACTTCAAATATTTAGCTTAAGTAGCCACATGCTTGCAGCAGCAGGGACTTAAATTTGGGCTGCAGATTGTGCATAAGATGGATAAACATCTGGACAACAAAAAGCTGTGTCAGCACACACTTCAGTGCGCTGTGGTTGATACCTTAGCTAACTCTCTAGTCCTGAATCTGGGGTCTAAATCTGAATTTTCAGTCCTAAGTCTACTGGAGTAGCTGTGACGCTTGTGGCTGCAGTATGGACTCTCTCCATCCTGTATGCACAGGGCTTACAGCACACTGGGGTCCTGATGCCTGGGCACTCTGGGCAACTTCTTACCTTCTGGCCATTGCGAGCTTTTCCAGGCGACAGCCCAGGATCACCTTTCTGACCCTGAAATGAAAAACTTTAATTAATGACATAATCCAAGGACCCAGTCCACAGATGTGGTTCTACTTGCACCAAGCCTCTAAATTAGAACAACATTTTGGTTTATCTCTGTCTTGCCATGACATCCCAAACGTATTAAAGTCCCTGGGTGTAACTGTTTTGCTGGGGCTGGTTTTGGTGAGTGATTGCTGCTGCTGAAGCGTTGAGTTTTAAATAGTATTTGACAGTATTAAATTGACTAAAGAAAAGATAACTGGAAGAAGGCAATGTCAGGACTTTTGATACTTATTAGACTAGACAGCTGTGATTTCTTCCTTGTCTACAAGTACCATCACAAAAATAATTACCAAGCCTATTACTGTAGCTAAACCATCCTTCTTAACAACTTGCTAGTTGCTGTTGCTTTTTTAACTGTGGGGAACAGATAAAACTGCAGAGAAAGTTACACTAATTAGACACTACCAGCAGCCAGAGCAATTGTGAAGCTTTCAGGCTGGCAGAAGAAAGAGGCACACTTTATGTTAAGTGGCAGTATTCTTTATTTTCCTTTTTAACAACCGTGATGAGAGAAATTACAATTTAAGACTGTGATCTTCTGATGAACACAGGCTGGAATTTCATCAAAATTTGAACATCTAATTCTAGTAGATTCCTTTGAAAAATCACAGTCTGAATTCTTAGAAGGTGGAAAGGTGATGTGTGCAACTAAGGGGGTGAGAGACAGATGTAGGAAAAATTATAAGACATTTGAAGCACACCAGATTCTTTTGGCAAGGGGGAAGTAAGGCTTAGCACACAAAGAAGCTTAGGTCTGTATAACATCTCTTCTGATACCATTAGGACACAGGTATCCCAGTATCCATATCCCAGGCCATTTAACACCCCTGGGATCATAAACAAGTTACAACCTCTGTGTGCCACATCAGCAGCACGGGATTCAAACCCAACCACCAAGCACAGGACAGTTGTGAGGGTTAATTAATGGTTGTCAAGGAAAGCGCTTGGAGGGAAGGTGAGACCCTACAAAGGAGCAATGGTATTTATTAACTGGCATTTCTCATTAGCAGCACAAACGTCTAGTTACAGCTAGCTGAGCAGCTTTTTCATGCAGCCTCATGGTGACTACATTCGACACCTACTTCCCACCTTTCACAGAGTGTAAATCTCCCCTTCTCCACCATCCACCACAAGCTGTGAGGTTCAGGGAGTGTGACTACATGGCTCTGGACTGTAGGGAGCACTGCTGATTCAAGGCAGATGCGTCTGCGCAAATTCTGAATGAAGGCTGCCGGGTTTCCAAACAGTACATGAAGTCATGCAGATAATCTTGCTTTGCATGCAGCTGTTATCAGGGCAATTCTCCCGCTCTTTGAGCTTCAGAGAGGTCAGTGGGTGCTATGACTGCTTGGAACAGATTAGAGCAGTCCTCAAGATCACAGAGTATTAATTTCTACTCTGCAAAATTAATTTACTGCAACAGGCAGATACCCACGGCTCTCTAAATCTTGCCATGTGCTCAATGCAATGACTTGGAGCCATGTAAAGAAATATAAACCTCTTACATTTTATCCTGGAAAGCTCCAGATCACATTAGCAAAGAGTGTGCTTTGCATCACGGTTCTGTGTCCAACACTGCTGAGACCATCACACAGGTGAAGAACTCAGCCACAAGTAGGATCACTCTTCACTAAGATTAATCATCAAGATGGTATCAGGGCCAGAGAGAACGGATGCCTGGATGCTGAGGGATTAAATTGTGGATTAATTGCCCAACTCTTCTTGCACAGCAACCACAACAAGGGAATTAGCCTAAGCCTTGTCCATCATTAAGCCACGGCATCTTGCCCACAAGCTTCTCTCTTTCCCATCCCAGCTGACTGAGCCCACTACTCCCTCTTGTAAGGGAAGAAATTGTTTTCTTTTTTTTTTTCCCCCTACCTGGGAGAAATCTAGAACTGTACAATTTAAACACCTCAGCTTTGCAATCCTACTAATAGCATTTTAAACATCAGTGACCCAAACTGATGAGCTATCTTGGAGCCAAACCATTCACTGAAAGGAAAATTCAATTTTTCCTGGTGCTATAACAAGAGCTTTATCCAGAGCAGCTAACTAAGCAAACCACACTAATACCTGATGCCAAAAACCTCCAGATGAGAGAGGCAAACCCAGCTCTTGTAATGGCTTTCAAAAACACACTCTGTCTGACAACTAACCCTCCTCCCAATCTCAAACTCCATTAGAGCATCCTCAGAGATATACCCAATCATTAGCAAAAACACCCCCTCCTGCCCCTCCAGCAGCTTACAGGGCACACAGCCAGCCACAACCCTAGCCCAGCACATGTCTGCAGCCATTTAAGAGGTTATCTACTATAAGCAGTCTTTGCTAACTAGATACAACAGCAATTTTGCAACTGCCAAGGACAACAAACACTGCAAAAAGTGGCAAGAAGCCTCTGTTAAGCAGTTGAGGATTATAAATTTCTGAGAAAGCAGGATGGGCAAAATTCTCAGGTGGCACGAGCGGGTGTAATGCCACTG
>NW_010316894.1:13639-48838 GCF_000700745.2 Antrostomus carolinensis | reverse complement strand
GCAGGAATTTGGCTCAACAGCTCCATACAGCTCTGCAAAAGATCAGCTCCCTAAGTACAAGGGCCTACAAGTGCTCAGCTCCAGGGATGAGAATAAGGTGGACTCTGCACAGGATAGACTCAGAAATGCAGCAGTCCAACAACACAACCCTGGTGCTCACCAACGCAACGCAAGTGGACAAGAGACCCCCACAAACACACCCATCACTGCCAGCTGCAGTGCCACATCACATCCCTTGTACTCAGATGATTGCCCAACCTTACGAGTGCTCTGTTAATTCAGCTGATAAAAATTATGCTCCTGGGTTACTTCCTAAACAACAATGACTTGGTGTTAGCAATTGTTTCCAAGCTGTATCTATCTGGGAAACATCAGTTTCCTTTCTTGGATTGCTTGTTTTTTCCATGGTATTAAATGCTATCTAGGGAAGACTAGTCCAGCAGCCACTTGAAGGCTCTCAGCAAGAGAAATTCTAGTTGGGACTGTTCTGCCTTGTTACCCAGGCTGAGCTTTCACAAGCCTACAATGTCAGTCATGGGCTGCGTCTACTAAGATATCAGGTCCTAGGTGCAGGCTTGTCAAGCCTGGTGAAGGATAGAGGCATTTAAAATGTAACAGGGTGAAATATCAATTTTTTATGCACAGTCCATCTTCTGGGACTGGTGTAACACCAGAGAAATGAAGAGAAGGAGGGAAGTCAAAACCCTGGGATCTGATACACACCTTCCAAAAAGTGCTTCATATGCAAAGATCTTGCAGCCATGGTTTAGCAGGCTGTCCCTGCTAGAGGTGAAGTTATGCCCAGGTCAGGGCTGAGCTACAGCTCTCACATCCCATTGCAAACTTAATACTTCTTTTGACGAAGCAGCATGTAGAACAGCCTAATCCTGCAAACAGTGGCTGGACAAAATTAAAATATATTGCACAGACTGATGACACTATATCTCTGCTGCTGACTATTACAGCTATCCATCCACTGAGGGCTTCCTGCTGCCAGATTGCACATCAAGATGGAGGAAAAATGCTTACAGGAAGTTCTTATTTCTAGTAGGAGACCAACTGAATACAGCTTTACAGCTAAATGATGATTTCTGACAAAGCATTAGGCTAAAAGTGGTTTAAAAAAAAAAAAACTCTATAGCACAGAAACATAGTTTCACTCTACAGATTGGATCAGGCTGAATTTGCAGGACTGGAAGTTAGATAAAAGAACTTTAATTTAACTTATAAAACTCAACAAGTGTGATCTGGAAGTCATTGATGGAGAATAAATGCAGAACACTAAGATGTAGAACTTTTACAGCCTCACTTTTCAGGCCATATAACTACACTTTAGAATTTAAAACAGCTGCTGTTCACCAGTATGTCTCTAGTGCCTAATTTTTAATCACGTAGAGGCAGCATGCCAAGTTTCCAGAATCTTTTTCCCAGAGCATCAGTAGTGTTCATAACATCTCTGCCTACTGATGAGATCGTGAAAAGAAAGGACTCTTGCTTTACCTTTCTCTGTGCTTGCCTGAGACATCCTACAGCTTCCTTGGTAGTGAAAACCTCTATTAAGCATTGCCTTTCACACCTCCGCTATTCTTCAGTCCCAGATAAGTGTTATAAATCTATTTGTGTGTAAACAATGACACCAAAACCCTCCAAACCAATTTCCCAGGAACTTCACTGTCTTTGGGTAACACACAAAGCCTTGTACACAGGAACAAGTTGGGAACTAAAACAACTTTCTGAAGGGTTTTGGAACACACTGGATCAGCTCTTCTGGAGCTGTATCTGTGCTAAAGTCTCATGCAAAGGGAGGAGGTTTGGCTGTGGTAGGGTGACTCCAACCTTGCAGTGCTCCAGCTCCCACTCAGCTGCTGCAGCACCCTGTGGGAAGGGGTGTACAGGAGAAAAGGACAAAGCACAGAGCTCCTGGCACTGCAGGAGGAGGTCTGAGAGACCTCACAGGAGAGATGGGGACATCCAGAAGGAAGCAAGGAGACCAGTTTGGGAGACTGATGGAGGTCAGGGTTCCCAGAAACTCTGGAGAGGGAAGGAGAGACAAGGGAGTTTCAGGCAGAGGAAGGCAGAGGATGAAGCTGGGTGCTGCCAGTACCCCTGCCCTGGACCCAAAGGTGGATGAGAAGGCTGCAAAATCCAGAGAAGAGAAAGGAAATAAATCCAGACCTGGCAAGGCTCTGGAGTGGGAGGATTCCATTGCCCTCATCTCAACATAGCAGTTTTCTCCTTGGCACAGGCACGGCTTAAGCAGGATCCTAATTAGACAGTCTTTGAAATTAGGGAGAACCAAGAAGGGAGGCACACAGCAGGGTCTCTCACAAGCACAGGAAAAGGCTTTGGCTGTGCTGCCGGAGGGCCTGTGTGTGAGCAGAGGGGAGGGGAGAAATGGCTTCAGCTACTCGTCATTTTGTATGGAGCAGGATGAAAAAGTCTGTAATTCTCCCACTGGAACGTCCTCTGAAACTGGAAGGCAAAAGCTCCTCACACCAATTAATACTTACTTTCAGGCCAGGGGGACCAGGTAAACCAGGGTTTCCGTGGGGACCTGGGGGACCCTAAAAAACACAACAAACAAAATAAAGAGTCAAAAGTTGTCAGTAGGCATCTGCATTAGTCCCAGGAGCAGCAGAAAGTTTCAGGCTGTGCCTGGGCCAGACCTAAAGCACAGCACCAGCAGCCTGCACCCAGCAGGAGACAGCATCACCAGCACCCTCCTTAGGACCTTGAGAGCTGTGAAATTTGGCTGCCAGTTCCCACCTACCTTTACAGTTGGTTACATGTTTGTCACTACAAGATGTGTCAGGACAGTGAGATAATTTGGGTACACCAAATATTCTACAATCAGGAACAGAAACTACTTTGGGGTCAGAGGAGTGAAAGCTCTGCAAGGAGCCCCAGCAGAAAGAGATGGAGGTAGGCAGAAGGGAGGGGAAGCGTGGTAGGGTGTTAACAATTGTTTTGGCTAAAATGGAAGAGAACACAACTAATTGCTAAAGGCAAATTTTAAATTGTTCAGCTATTTGAGATGAGCTGATTTCCCTAGAAACCAGATTCTTGCCTTTAGAGGTTAGAAAGAGAACGGATGGCCAGACAGTAAAACAGCGGGAGCAGAGGTAAGTCCCTGTAAAAAACATTTAAATCTATATTTTTGTATAGGTCTGACAAGCCAATGACACTGTCAGAGTATCTACCTCAGATCACATACAGCAGCATCTCCTTTTGCATCATATGTTAAACCACCCTGCATATTTTCCGAAGACTATTTATGGAGTTATCTGGAATAAGCAACTGAGAATAGTTTATCCCAGGATTGTATACAGCACAGAAGATCTGTTAACCTTTCAGGCAGAAGTAATAACAATTCTAAGTCCTCTTGAACACGTTCCTGGGAGATGAAACAACCTGAAGATTCAATTCCAAGGGCTCCTGTTCTGCCAAGACTGTGTGTGAGCTTTACACCACCACGAGGAGCACTTTAATGTACCTTCTAGTTAGGAGGAGCACAGGCTAGGGGATAAAAAGACACTCAGACTCTTTGTCAGTAAGCTGTAGTATTTCTGATGAGCTCTTCAGCATATGTGGGGCCAAAATCTTCAGGGTCTGATTTCCAAGGAAAATCACTGCAGTTAGACATGTGACTGCCATCCAAGTTCAGTGCCCTTGCTCTCTTTTGAGAGAACATCAGTGCGCTGATGCCTGTTCAGTTTTATTTTTGCTACACTGTAATAGAAAATAATGGCTTTTTTTATTTAGCTATTGTATTTTGTGGTATAGACAGTTGTTGAGCACTTAGTCCTATTTCACAACACATGCTGCTCTGCTGTAAGAGGCTGTTCAATTAAAAAGCTGAGGCTTTTTTTACCCAAATAAATATAATGTCCTATTCTTAAATTCCTTCCAAATTTTCAGCCTGAAATTCTCTGATAGTTTAGCCTGGCTGTGAATTTCCAATGAAACTGAAACAACTCTAATTAAAATTAATGAGTATCAACCTGTGATTTGAAAACCCATGTACCTGCTGTAACCAGAGTAACTGAACACCAAGTAGTCTTAAATAAATTCATCTTCCCAGCAAACTATGGAATCATCTGTTCGCCTCATTGGGTGAGACAATGAAAAGGAGACTTAATGTGCCACTTCAGGCAACTGAACAAGTCTGTGGTAGCAAAAGTGCTTCAACCCAAGTCTTCCAAGTTTGAAATATGTATGGAAATTAATATTAAGTTACAGAAATCAGAAAAGTAAAGTCTATAAAAGATGAGTTTCTAAAAAGCTCTTACACGTAAGCAGTAATCTAGGTAGCTCTGAACAGGGTTCATAAATCCAGACTACTGCTAAATTTGAAGAGGGAATTCAGCTGTTACTCAACTTTGGAGTCAGGCAGCTTGGCTCAGAGCCCATTTCAGTGCAGTTAGTTGAAATCCGTGCTCCACCATAGCCTGGGGCAGGCTTAAACCAGTGTCAGACTGGAGGGAACAGCTTGATTTAGTGTCACTCAAAATGATAGTTTCCAGAAGGAAACCTGGAACATGGGAAGCTCAGCTGCCAATCGAGAGCTTCTGTATTAAAGACTAATCACACCTCCAGCAAAATTTGATGCTGGCTCTTCCAGAGCTAAACCAAAGTACAGCAACACAATCATAAAAAGCCTTAACCAAAAGGAGAGAAGAAGAATCTAGTCTCAGTATCCAGTGACAAAACATGTGATTATGAAAAACAGGCTCTTGACATTAGATGGAGGCTTTACCACTGAATTCAATGAGAACCGTAGCGTGTAACCCAGGCAAAGGAAGGTCAGAAACCCATCCTGTTCCCAAAGCCCAACGTGGTCTTATCCTAGTGAGAAGTGGCCACATGATGCTGATGAAGTGACAGTGGGAAGTCCAGTCTGGCACTAAAGAAACTGCTGTAACCAAGTCTGGGGCTTGTGCTAGACATTTTAAACTGCTCTTGCAACTGTGGAGAGAAAAGGGCGTAGTCTGGCAGTAGTCCTAAAAATGATAAAAAATAACTGATCTCGATGTGTTCCAACATGGTTAGTCCTGAATCTGTGATTACACCCACATTCTTGGCAGAGGAGGAGGATGCGGTGTGGTACAGTTAGATGGGCTCAGTAACAAAAGGTACAGGACAGCATCTGCCTCAGGAACTGTTAGCAACACTAAATCTGAACAGGTAGGCCTTACAAATTAATCCATGCACCAATCCACAACAGTCATCATGCCCCCAAGCTACCTACCCTTGTTTTACTAACTCAGTCCAATGCTCATTCCTTTTCTCCTACTGCACCCAGCAGAACTACCCATCTCCAGCCAGTGCTCCCGGAAATAGCCCTCTCTTCATGAAGAAGCAATTCAAGAGCTAATTGCTTTCTAGTTCTATAGTTAATTTCTACATTTTATTCATGCTATCCTGGATTTAATTTAATTTCCCCACTCACGTCTAGAAATTGGGATTCTCCTAAATATAGTTATCAACACTATGTTA
Organism: Antrostomus carolinensis; assembly: GCF_000700745.2. Taxonomy (NCBI): domain Eukaryota; kingdom Metazoa; phylum Chordata; class Aves; order Caprimulgiformes; family Caprimulgidae; genus Antrostomus; species Antrostomus carolinensis. The sequence continues at coordinate 43,342 of NW_010316894.1, read as the reverse complement.
GTTTTGCTCCTCTTTTTCTACACACAGGATGGGACAATGCTGAGACCACTGAATTAAAACATCCCACAGCATGTATTACCATTTGTACACGTGCCTGTTTACCCACCCGCTTTGCCTCCCTTATAACTGCTGAAACAATCCAAACTAGTGGCAAGCAAACTTGCATCTGAAATCTTCTAAGCCTTGCACCAGAAATTCCATGGAAAACATTACCATGGGACAGCAGCGGCCCAAGGCTCAGTGGCACGGAGACCAGAACAATCCCTGAATGTGTTCACCAAATGAGGAGGGGTTTCCAAACGGTGACGGGTTTGTAACCTCCCTGGAATGTCTTTTACGTGAACGATGCTACTTGAGAACTACACTGTGCCATCCAGTTCATCTCGGTGACGTGCCTGGAGATGGGACCCTGCTCACAGAAGCGCTTTTATGTGTACTGGTTCACAGCCTGCAAAAATTAACAAAAGTGTAACTGTGCACAGCTCCCCTCATCCCTCCCGCATTCACAAGGAGGGGAAAAAAAAAATCCTCTGAACTCCTGCTAAATGCTAGAAAGCTTCAGTCAGAGGAATGACCACTCATTCAAAACTCATTATGTCCTGGGGTTTCACTGTGTAAAGCAACTTTTTCTGCTCCTGACCTACAGATCCCACTCTGACCTCTGGCTTGCTGAAAAATGAGATAAATATTTGAAGTGAAGCCAAACAAACTGTTTCTTTAAACACTTCTTTTCAGAAATTGGAGAATCTTTTTAATGGAATGAGGATACCAGGAAACCTCTACAGCTGACCAAGTCCTTGCTTGTTTTAGGAGGGAATTCCTGCATTTTGAAGGAAAGGGAGATTTTTTGCAACCACAGACCAAATGTAACAGGGACATGTTACACCGGGACTTTGCAATCTTTCAAGCTGCTAAGGTTCACAGAAGGATGGCAAGAGCATCCCAAAGCATCAGTGAGTTCATACGTATTTTCTTCACCCATCCTTGGGGACATTTTTCAGAGAGGTTAAACGAAACAAGAGCAATTGCAGCATACCAGGATTTATATTCCCAATTCTGCCTCTGGTGTGTTATGTGGATGTGGGTAAAACACTCCCCTTGTACCTGAGTTTGCTCATCTGTTAGGGAGGGAGACTGACTTCCAGTTGGATCTGGCTTCCTAAATTATTTAAGTGTTTCAGAAAGTTTGACCTTAGCTCTTTTTCTGCTGTCCTGGGTGTGAAGCCAACAACCAGACTCCTGTCTGTCACATATAGGCTTGCTGTCTCCTTCATGTAGGAGAGGGACACATAACTAGGGTTTACATAGCACTCACCAGGAAGGCAGCATTTAAGACCAAGTATCAGAGCTCACAGTACTTTTCTCAGACCTGATTAAACCATGGGTAGTTTGCTGATCTAACTATACCATGGAGGACTGCAACAAGTCACAGTTTGTGATCGACATGGATGTGCTGGTAAAAGCTTCCTGATGCAGACAGCCTGGGAGGGAAGCTAATCGAGTCCTGGGTGAGGCAGGAATAAGCGACAATCGTGCAGAAGTTATTGCTCCACGGGGAGCCCTATGTTGACAGTTACTTGTAGAGCTTGTTAGCACAGCTCTGCTGGTAAAACCCTGCCTCGGCCACTGCCTTCCCATTAAACCTTGATGTTTGAAGAAATGCAAAGGTCATCTGCAGAAATGAAGTGCAACACACATGGCTTGCACAGAACTGCTCTGTGCAGGTTGCACCTGAGTGCCACTGCTCACACACACAGCTGTGGAAAGGTGTCCCACTACATGCCCGATGAAGTGCTTTCACATCACAGAAACTTGGGGAAACCTTTCATTGCTAAAACCATCCTTCCCTTCAAGAGGCACCTCAGATGTCTCACGGATACTGGCCAAGGCATGTGGCACATTCATTTGAGGAGAAGTGGTATGGATAGATTTCTTGCTTATGCCTCAAATTATTTAATGCAGACATAAAAACTGAAAACATTCTTATCTCAATAACGACAGAGAGAAAAGGTTCCTGTAAAGTGCACATGACCAATACAGCAATATCTATACAGGTTTGCAGAGCTCCTGAGAAAGTGTGTTAGCCATCATCTCCAGTCATCAGAACTGCAACATTTTTACTCCTTTCCCTTGGAGTCCCATGGACAATAATAAGAAGAAACATCCAGCTTTCATTTGTTTGTATCTCTGCCATCAGAGTTGCAGATAGTAGACATAGGTATAATCTGACATAGTGGGTACCTGATGTTGAGCGATAGGGTGTAAAATTAATTCCATGTTCCTAAAATGGGGATTGGCTTTTAAAAATCAAGAAATTGTCATTTTCAAGACAACTGCCACTATCCACTTAGCTGCCCTGCTTCGGGGTTGCACTTGAATGCTGAGATGTGTCCTGAACACAACCTCTTTCATGCCTTTACAAAGGCTAGCATTTGTTATTGCAAACCAGGTGGCATTGCTTACATGGAAGAGCAACATTCAGACTGTACAGGCAAGTCTAGAGATACTTATCTGCTGGGAACAAGGAGACAGAACCATGGGATCAGCCAGCTTTTCTTACAAACTGTCACTGACCACAATCTCACCCTCAAAGCAATCGCTAATCAGAGCTTTTATTTCACCCTGAGCAACATGAGGGAAGAAAGGGAAATAAAACATAGACAATATAGAATTCAAAGAGTGGAAATACTGCACTACATCAGCAAGAGCCACTGTAAGGATTTCACAGCTACAGGAGGTCATGAGTCAAATGCTGTGACTAGATTTTCAAATGAGTAGAGTAATTGTATAAACATTAATAATGTAGAAATTATGCAAGCTACAACAAAGGCAATTATGTCTCATGCTTTAGGCCATAAACTGCATTGGTGACAAGAAAAAAAATCCTTCCTTTCCCCTGGCATCCAACACTGTAAAGTTGCACGCAATATTTACCTCACCTCAGGAGCTCCAATCTTGGGCTGGAGCTTCATGGAACACCTCATGGGTTACCCATGAGCTGGGCTGGTGTAAGAACAGTGTTACTGCTTTCTTTGAGGATCAGGTTAGGCAGAGGTAGAACATAACCCCTGTGATATTGCACATTTATTTTTAAGTGGCTCATGCACAACAAAAACAAAAGACATAAGAATTCCCCTAATCCTGTCTTAGTTTCTGGCAGCTGCTCTTCTTTGCAATAAAATCCTTAAACCCCAAAGAGCCACAAGAAAAAAATACTAGAAACGTGTTGCAAAGTCAAAACAACTTACGCACAGAGCAGTTCTGCCTCCAGTGCTCCAGGCCAGACATTTACAGAGTGACCCTTTTGCCCCCTCCCAAAATTAGCACAGCCTCTTTGCAGAGGTCTGAGCCAAGCCAGGCTCAGCTGTGCTGAGCACTTCCTAACTGGGAACTCTTTCCTGGGCCGATTCTCAGCACCTCTGGCAGGGACTGAACTCAGAAATCCTCTATTGCTTATTGTCTTTCAGAGGATCATCTTAGATATAGGATGGAGCATGCCACAGCTGGGGAATAACACAACAGTTATGACACGGCTTCCACAACGCTTTTTTCTTCAGAAAAACTCACGTGTTGGTAGGTAGTGGAATTTGGATGTAGAGCTGAAATTTGATCATCCACCCAGCAGGCAGGGGATGCAGCTGGGGTCTCCAGACATGGAGTCTAGTTTGCACACCACAGGATTGCAAGAGGTAACACCAAACACCTCTCCTGAGTAATGAGCTGGGGTGAGAACAAACTTTCAGCCTTAAGAACTGCAAACTCCGGGCAATTTGCTGATGTGGTTGCTGCTCAGGTATTTGTAAACAGAAGACATCAGGGCTGTCGTGCTGATACTTCACTAAAGAACATACCTAATGTAGAACAGATTGTCCTGTTCATAAAACACATGAGCCTGGTGCTATCTAATGCCTTACACTTAAGGTCCAGGTCAGCATGCAGGTCTGCTAACATCCACACCCAGGCTGCCAGGGGTCCTGTGGACCTTTCAGGATTTACTGTTATAGAAAGAAGTTGCATTTATCTTTACCGGTTACTACAAGATCTCACAGGACTCTAACAAGTGTCCTCAGGGAACGTACAGCCTTCTAGCTCTTAGCCTCTTAGTTGTTCTTTAATGACATTACATGGGGTTGAGTTTTAGCCAAGTATGTGTGAGGAAATCTCCCTCTGCTGCCAGGACAGGATGCTGCTTGGATCACGGATCCAAATATTGCCTCCTTCCAGCCTCAGACACTTGCATCTTTTGATTCCCAACCCACATCAGTTCACTGCTCAGGAAATGGGCTCCATGACCCCATGACCATACCCTGTGGGACAGCACCTTGCTACCATGAAAATGGTGCCAACAGTTAACTGTATCCAGGTCAGGCATGCTGCCCAGCTTTGGGAGACTACTTCTGCAGCTAGGCCAATGCAGAAAGCTTTTCTCATAGCTAGCCACAGCACTCAGTACCAGAGGTTTCCTCAGCATAGCACTCAATAGTCAAAGATCTGCATCAGAATTCAATGTAGGGTGGAAGAAGTTCAGGAATTTGCAATAGATCTTGTAGAACAGCTCAGACATTTTGCTCTAGCTCATGAAAAGGTGTCAGAGAGCAGGTCTTCAGTCTGGAGGACACAAAAGTTCATCCTTGTGTGTTGAGTCCTTGGTCCTAAGACTATGGTCCCAAGTTGTAAAGGCACACTGACAGTGAAGGACCTCAAAGGAAGCAATTTGGGAAGCTGGGGAGAGTGAAGGACAGAACAAAAAGCAGCCAAAGCTAATATTCAGCACAGGGTTTGCAAGAAGGAATGGATGCTGGAAACAAAATGAGACAGATAGAGCTTATTCTTCTGACAGCCATTTGGAAACTTTCATCCCCAGCCTTTGCTGGTGCCAAACCTTAGCTCAGGGAGGCCACAAATCACCAGTGTGGCCTCCTGAAAACCTTTTAACAGGGAATGAGAGAAAGGAAAAAGGCCAGAACTCAACAGTGGGGCTTGAAATAATAATTACTCGGCCACAGGAACATACAACAGCTCTTGGAACAGTAGGACAGGCAGATGGAAGTACAAATGGAGAGAAATTTTTAAACTACTTACTCGGGAACCTCTCTTGCCAGGTGGTCCTGGTAAGCCCGGCAGACCTGGTGGACCCTAGAAGAATAAAAGTAAGTATTAATGACAGTTCTATAACAGGATGGTGCCCCTGAGAGTATTTCAGGGAGACCCATAATACAACTATTTGGAGAAGACCTGAGGAGAAGGGCCAGTTATAACCCCACAGCCAGAATTTCACTTCAACTTATGCTATTATTATTTAAAGAGATAAAAGCCACGCATAATAACATCTGCAGAAGCGTGTATTTCACAGAGTACAGACAGAGCATTCACAGCTTTCTGCTGTGGACCACATTCCTGTGATCACAGCTGTGTTTCACACTTCCAGTTTCCTGGACCCATGCTGTAACACAACTGTCTCTCAGCTTCGGAGTTTCCTGCTACATGCTAGCACACAACAGAATATGTTAGCACCTTGTCGAGGGAGGAACATCCTGCATTGTCATATAGATCAGCTGAGGATGTATAATTCTTGGTATTGTAAGTTCCTACATGAGTTGCAACCTAATTGCATCCCAGCACTTTGTATTTTAAAGTTGTGTGTTATAAATTGTAATAAAATTGGTGTGGATGTTGGAAATTCTTAAATACAGCTCTAACATGGGAGAGGTCAACTCATACGTGTCAGAGTAATGGGGGTTCTTGGAAGAGGGTGAGAACAAAGCGGAGATAGCAGGCACCCAGCTGTGCACTGATCTGGAACAGGTTAGGAAAATATACTTAGCCAATGAGGTTTGAACTCCTTTGAATTAATTCATTCATTTATTCACTTTTTCAATGGACTGGAGAATTCACATTTCTGGAGAGACATTTGCAACTCCTAACAACTCCTCAAAACTTCTTTTCCCCCAAGCCAAACATGTCTAACAAGAATAACTGTTAATTAAAGTGTCTCCCAAAGGATTTATATTTTAGTAGCTTGTTATAAAAGACAAGTTTTCATTGCATCCAGCGGAGAGAGAGATCCAGAGCAGCAGACTGAAAAGGATGTTTGGAAGGCAGCCTGAGCTCTCCAACTGCGTGGTGGTCAGGAGAGCATGTCCCAGAAGCGATGCTCTGCAGGGAAGATGGGTGCATCGCATGGAGCAGGTGCAGCACAAGCCCCATGGCAGCATTCTGGCCCCAGCACAGCCTCATTCCCTTCCCACTGGGTCATCTCTGTAGGACCTCACATGCCTGATCACCCTGAGCAGACCCTGCTGCAAGGCTGACCCTGTTGCTGCTGAAGGATTGCCAGGCAGAGCTGCTCCAGCTCTGCAGTGTATTACTGCCTCTGAGGAAGAGTGAAAAGTTGAGGATGTCTAATGCAGTTTTCAGGAGTCACCAAGTGTCTGATTTAGTAACTAAAATAAAACCTGGAGATCCCTACGTACCCCAAATCTCATGCTGAGCATAAGACTTGGAACAAAGAAAACTTGTCTGAACCATATAGGTAACCAATGAATAAATACTCCCCTGATATTACCAGCTCTCCCATACATAAGCAGCAAATTAATTTGCATTAACACAATCTATTAAAATAAAAGACATATTTTTAAGACAGACATACAATGGTACAGCAGAAAAAAAATCATGGGAGGAGTAAGCAAAGCCCAGGGTAGTTCTCTCTGTCCTACTAATTTGTTAGGACATCAAATGGATCATAACATTTTTTTTTCTGTAGTTATTTCTATTTGTAGTAAAGATGACAAGAAAAGGTTTGTTTTAAAAGTAGAAGAGCCTACACAGCATAGAATAGCTAATGCCTCACACTGAGACACACAGGGATGGACTTCTGCCACCATATCACTCACTGCTACTGCCTGTCCTGGAGATTTCCAGTCCCTGTGGCCTGGGACACTTCATCTGACCCCTCTGCAAGTTGCTTATTGCTGTCTAACACAGTATTACTGGTCCTTGTATTAACAACCCTCATTGATACAGCTGACCCTCGTTTTAGCAATACACACAGCATTTGAACCTGCCATTGTACCAGCTCAGGGCCCCGTGCATAATGCAATTATACAGCTGTGCAAATAGACACATGATTGTAGGGTTTTTTAAAGCCTCGTGTATAATTGTGTTCCAGAATCCAAGCTTTTATTAAAAAAATCCCCTTGCCCTTTTAGTTGGGAAGATAACTATCAAAACATGAATCCAATGCAACAGATCTGGCAACAGTTAATAGAGTTTACCAAAGATTAATTCAAGTCCTTAACCTCTTCTCCATCAAAACCCATCCCCATTTACCCCTAGAAGGAAAACAAGATGCAACTGTCTGAAAACCATGTTCCTTGCGTACCAGAATTGAGGTGACCTTTTCCACCTTGAGCTAAGAGCAGCTGCAATTGCACTTGGCCACTTGAGTAAAAGCCTTCTCCAAACATGTGGGTTGTTCAGAATAAACTGAAGCTAACATAAAAATAAGGAGAGAGTCAATACCTGCACTGGAGTGGGAATATGGAGTTAAGGGAAAAGCATTTAGCTGGAACAGCACAGAAGCAGTTGTACCTAATTCAGGAGTCCCTATCATTTTGCTTTAGTTCAATTTGCCTTTTCTTCACCCTTTTTTTTTTTCCTTTCCTGAAAATTAAGAGGAAGAAGGTGACTGTGGGATGAGTGGCTAAAAGGTGCCAGCCACTATGGTAACTGCATAAGGCAAGAGTGTGACCGCACACAAATTAGCAGCAAGCCAAGGTAGAAGAGGACATGGGGTAGTTGGCTGAACACAGGTAGTTGTGAAACATGATGCACTGCAAGATCACCTTCCAGCTTCTCATATGGTTCCTTAGTAGTTGGGTTGGATGGTACATGCACTGTGCCTTCCTAGTTTCTCACTTCTCCTCCACCTTGTGCCCTGTACGTATCCCTCTAGATCATCCAGTTCAAGTTCTCAAACGAGAGGCCCATCTCAGACAACTGGCTTTGCCTGGGAAGAGCAATACTGAAATACACACGAAAAAACCACACATCCGCAGAGGCAGCTGGAGAGGAGTAAGACTGGATCAGGGCCCAGCTACTTACAGCTGATGGATGCAATCCCACTTGAAACACAAGGCTCCGAGAGATGGAGAGTAAGAGGCGTCTATCAACGAGTCACCATACAGCAAGTCGCTAAGAGTCCACCAGGAGGTAATGGCCATGCAGCACCCACACTCACCAGAGACATATCCACCCTCACCCCTAATGCAGGGAAGAATGAAACTGATCACACAGAGCCTGTGTGGACCTTCCCCTTGTACCCTTTAGAGCATCCCTGGGGAATTCCATCGGGAGCAGTGGGAAGCGCTCAGCTCTGAGAGGCAGAAAGGTTTCCTTTTCCTGGCAGTTGGAAGAAGATCTCACTTCTCTGCTCCTGCCCTCCCATTGCAGGGACACCCCATGAGATCAGCAAAGCTGACAGCCTCCTGCAGAGAGCTACCGTTCCTAGCACTTGGGTTCTTGTCTCTCTGGCTTCTTGCCTACTCCTTTCTGCAAACTGATGGCAGAGAACACACACTCTGTTATCACACAAAGCAAAATCAGAGATCAAGGAGAAACGTGGCAGAAGCAGATACTCTCTCTTCTCAAGCCAAACAGCTGAACTGTTAACCAGCCTGAGCAGTTCTGTGAAGCAGCTCATGGCAGCCACATAAAAGTTTAACCCCTCTCAGTTTCCCACGGTAGCATTAGCAAAGATGACTGATCCCACCAAATGGTTATAGGATTTATTCTAAGCTGCTGCTGGGAAACTTTCTGGTGCAAAGGGGACTTTTTTCTTAGCTTTCTAAGCATCAAATTGCAAAAGGAAAATTAAGCTAAGTTGTCTGAAAGGGAAATACATCGGACCCTGAGGACAAGGGAAACCTCACCATTTCCTCTTGCTGCAGAGATCAGCCAGACTCTCCTCACGCTGCTTCCTCTGCCTGCAGCAATGCCACCAGGACCTAGGTGCCTTCAAAACCTGAGCAAGTCTGAACCTGTTTGGAGAAGGCTTCAAGGAAAGCATGATCCATACAGGAATTGGTGCTGCTGGTTTGGGAAATTACTTGCTTCCTTTTGAGTGGCTACTAAAGCAACTTGCTCAGATAGCAAAGTATTCCTGTCATCGTTTCCCCAGGGGCGAGTACTCAGCCTAGTAGCAAATAGCTGACAGTTACCCAGGACACAATTCAGCTCCTATTCCAGTGCACACTGATGACTGGCACATCTAGATTTTAGGGTCTCTGTAATGTACTGCTGCCTCCCTGTTCTGTACCCCCACACAGCATCAGCAGCACAGTTCTCCTTTATCCCAGAAATGGTTGTTTCTGAGGTGGGCATCCTGCACTGTGGAAAACACTGCAAGGACTGAAGAGAGAATCTTCTTCTTTCTCAGATGTTAATGCACGTGGTAAAACCCAACTTAAAAGGGAGTTCAGAAAATGCATCAAAAGCTTCTCCTCACATTGACATCAAGTTCCAAGCAGTGACATTACCCCTGCAGACAGAGAACCTGTCTTGGTTTCTTCCTGAGAGAGGACGAGGCATATTTCATATGCAAGACCACTGCCTTGTATGTCTGAAGCACCAGCACAAAGGGACTGAGCAGCTACAGGCCCAGCACTAGAATTAAAAATCCTCTGCTCAGGAGAACAGAAGAAGAGAAGACCTCATGTTCAAAAGACACACCAACCCCACTTCACTGTCCTTGCCAGGCACTGTGCAGAGAGGGAGACAGGACCTAAACTAAAACCTGGCTTGAGGTATTGCTTAAAACAAATCTGCAAATTTTTTGGAAAAAAAAAAAAAAAAAAGAATTATAAATCCAGCAGTTTAGTTACTTTCTTCTCCAAGGCAGGTTTGTTCTATTATATTTGGACACATCTGGGTTTCAATCAGTCTAAAAAGAAAAAACCCTCATAATTCTGGCAGGAACCCAGATGTTGGGGGAAAGCCAGTCTTGTAATATGACTTCTGCAATAGACACAGATGTTTATTCTGGGTCTGTACAACACCTATCACAGAAAAGTCCTTGTCCACAATTGGATTCCTAATAAAGTAGCAGCACAATACACAGCAAAATACTAGTATTCCAGCTTGATGAAAGCAGCTTTTCTATAGAGACATCTCAGGAACAGTCTCTGCACGAGGCACTTCAGCCTCTTGAGCAATCTCAGACTTTGGAAGGAAGTCGGAAAGGGTGTGAAGAAATAGAGGGTTCCCATACTCTATCACTCACTTTCTACTTTTAAAGATTTCTAAAAATACCTGTATATATTTATACAATTCATCTCTACATCCTTTGCAGCACGTTTACCTCAATCACACTTCCAACTACTGCTCTTCAAAATGAATTTTGTTTTATGCAAATAGAGGGCTCTGATGCTTAGTTGGTTGCCTGCAAGATTTCCCTTTTGGGGATAGTTCTGGTTAAATTAGCAAAAAAATTATGATCCAACTGTGTGAGTGAGGCTAAAACTTTTCCCATGTATTACACAAAGCGTGCGATCTCCTTTTTTTTTATTAATATGACTCATTCATTAAGAGACATTCAAACACATTGTGTGTTCCTTAATTTATCATTAGGCTGTCAGCTTGAGTAGCCTTTTCTGGTACAAGGAGGATTGGAAATAAGCACTTCATATTTTATCAGCGCTCCCAATCACCTCTCTCTCCCCTGCCCACTGATTGAATTGGCAAGGATCGCTACTTTATGAAAGGAGCTGGGCTCCAAGACAAACTGCTCGTGCTGAAGATGGCAGCTGGAGCAGTCTAGACTGGGGACGCGCTCAGAAACACATCTGCCTTTGCAAGGAGGCTGCCTGCCAGAGTCACACCACACCTCTGGCCACGACGCTGCCGCCGGGGTTTGAACCTGGGGCTCCTGGCCGCACACTGCGCCCTGCGGATGGAAACTGGAGGCTGCTGGCACACCCGCCCGGGGACTCTTCCGACTCGGATGCTCGAGGAGTTGTTTGAAACATTCCTCTCCCTGCTCCTCTTGTGTTACTCAGTACTTCCACAGCCTCTTAGTGAACTCAGCCTGTTCCTCTGCACATTCACCATCAGGTATGGTTTCCTTGCTCTAAAAATAACCCTCAGATATTAGTCAAAAGAGTCAATATAGGGCTTCTTGTTTGCAGGGGCAAAAAAGCTGTGGAATCACAGTCTTATACAAGAGGAGAAAAGTCCAACCTGGGATACACTGTGTACAACTCAGCTAGACCCCAGGGCTGTGCCAGGGCAATAGGTTTGCTGCAGCTTTACCGTGGAACACAGAACATGCCCATCCCAGCAGGCAGTGCTGATGGGCAGGGGAGAGGGCTACAGCCCCCAAAACCTCCCCATCAAACCTGCTGCTGGTACAGACAAGCAAATGATACCTCATCCACCCCAAAGGATTCAAACCACCTATCACATCACAGCCTGGCAAGGACTTGAGGGTTTGACATGCTAGCAACAAAATACTGTTTTGTTTTGTTTTTTTTTTCAAATATTCTTTTTCTGTTGTGGGTGTCCTAGCTACTTGCAGCCATATGCTGGGGTCAGGTCGCTCTGCAAGCTGAGCAAAGGCCCATCTGGCCCCAAGCAGGGACAGGAGATCTCAGCAAGGCTCAGCAGAGGTGCTGAGGGCAGCTGTGGGGATGATTCAGAGGGACATGGGCCAGCTGCTGAATCAGTGCTGAGTTACTGACTTAGCATGGTGTTTGGGTGTTCTTTTTGCTATTTCCCCCCTCCAAAAGAAATGTAGAGCTGAGATCCCAAATGCTTGTGGTTATTAATGGTTCCCAAGAAATTTTTCTTTTTTAAGAGCATATTATCCTCCCTCTTCTAACCGCCCAGAAAAACCCAACATTCCTGAAGAATTAATGCTCTGCCATTAGTGGCATCTGGGACGCAGTGGCTCCATTTCCTGTTGTGCAGCACTGTGGTGGTCTTTCAGGACAGATTAATCCAGGGAGGGTGCTGCTGTTTACTGCTAGGTGACCAGATCCTTTTAGCCCCTTGCTTGTACTCCTCTATTCACATGGACACCACCTTCAATTGTGGGGAAGAGGCCCTTCTGCACAGCTAAGATTATACCACAGTTATTTTGGTAGCATTCACAAAGCCAAGAATTGCAGAGACCACAGTGCCTGAGTCATCACTGCCTCATACTCTGGCTGTCAATCACATCCTGATTTTGGGATGATGAGGATGAGAAAAGGTCCTTTCTCTCTAAGTGGAGAGCTGTACAGGCAAGGTGCTGCTGGCTGCCAGTCTGCCTCTGCCCATAAATCATTGCCAAGGTGGCCCCAATCCTTGCAGAAAAGGTAGAAGGCAGTTTCCCATTCACATTTCTCTGCCCAGTGTGACAGTCTTCTTGAAGAGACCTTATATCAGGCAACACAATTAGGAAAATTAATTAATCATCTTATCCTTCCACCCATGTGCCAGACTCCGGGTATGACGTTCCCAGCCCATAAGCTGCCCTGTCCAGGGAAAGCGCCGGGCTGTGTTATCACGCAGCAGAGCAGGAAGAGCTGCACTGACCTCATCAGAAACGTCTGCCCAGCAACGTGAGGACGGCGCCAGGTAATTACTCAAGCACAGAGCATTTATCAGCACTTGCTCTGAAACATGCTTGTCTGGCCATAGAAGTGCTACATTAATTTCTCAACATGTCATCCCCATTCCGGTCTTTTCTCCTCTGTCTCTTCCCACGTCAGAGACATCCAAAGCCGTATGGTACAGAGATCTCCGAGTGAGTCACAGGAGCTATCAAGCACCGCACGGCAGCCAGCTCCAGCTCCAGCCCAGCCATAACCTTTCCCTCCCAAAGTGCTGACTTTGTTTCCAGCAGTCAAAGAGGACAAGGCCAGACAGAGCCTCAAAATGTTCTCCTTTCCCTCAATTCTGGACTCCAGTTGTTCTCAGATGGGATGGAAAAATGCTGCAGTCTCTTCCCTCAGCCCTCCACAGCCTGAATCTTTTCTTTGCTATGATTCACAAGCTGAGAGGGATTTTCCACTCCAGTTTAATAACAAGTTATTTACATTTTGTGGGGGGAAGTGGGGGCTTGGATCTTGGTCACCCTCATGACACTTGCAGGACAAGGAGGTGGAAAAGGCCAGGATTTCCCTGGGCTCAGAGCAGCCCACCCAGATTGACCCCTCACAAGTAAGTAGCGTTTTAAGACAAGTTCACAATTGCTGAAATTCTCCTCTTGGAAATTATGCCCAAAATGACTCTCTGTGAAACACAAAGACTGCTCAAAGATAAAATCACTGAAGCTCACTCTGTTGACTCAAGGACTTAGCAAAAAATTTCCAAGTACAAAGAGTACAACAGGGATATGTACTTGTAAAGTCAGGCAGGAGTACAGGGCTGCCTGAGCTACATCCCCCTTGCCAAGGTCAGCATCTTCACATCTCCCAAAGATGGGAACCTTCCAACCAAACACACCCCTCAGTGACTCCCCACCTAAATTTGAAGGAGAGAATTCACCACACTGCTTTGAAATGGGACAGGCAAGAAAGGCAGACCTTGAAGGTAAGCATCCATTGAGGGCTCAGCAAAACACAACCATTTCACTTTAGGTGCTACCTGCAACAATGAGCACCTCCTCTGGAGACACAAATGCTGTTGATTGTGTTCCTTAAGCTAGTCTCACAATTTCCATTGTAAATCCTTCTTTCACTACTTTAAGGAGTCAGCTGTAAAAATTTGCTCTAGGCTGGAACTTGGCAACTAAAACCTCTGTCTGGGAGGAACTTATTTTACATGTACAACCCCTCTCTCATATACACAATATAGCAAAAGGTTTGGGTTGGAACACCAAATCCTCCTAAAACTTGGCCAGTTTAAAGATCTTGTTTGCATTCTTGCATTTCGGAAAAAAACCCAACAACCTAGTGGATAATTAGCATGGCCTGACTGCTTTTAGCATTACAAAATGTGTGTATACTTTTATGAAGGCCAAGATATACACCCCGAGAGTGGTTATTGTGTGTGGAATGCAGTAGTTAAATTTATAAAGGAAACTCTTTGCACATTTTAAGTGTGGCCTATAAGAAATAAAATTTAAAAATCCCCAAACTTATACCATAAAAATAGAGGAGAGGTCATTAAAAAAAATAAATCCTGAAGGAATCTCTGTACGTGCATTTGCTGAAACAGGGCGTTTTCTGGAAATGTGAATTTCAGGTACAAAACAAATTAATAACCAGGATTTAGAAATAATTTATTTGTGGCATGTTTTTGAGGCAACTGAGTTTTCTCTGGAAGGTGACTGGTGCCCTCTCGGCTCTACGTAAAACCAGGGGTGTGGAACACAGCCTCAGCCTGGCCATCAAAATTTTAACCAGCAACTAGTAGAAAATAAAGTAGGAATTTTTTTTTCTTTTTTCTTAAATCTATCATTAATCAGCAACTTTAATCACAAACTTTTTAAGGGGCATCCACCATCACAAAGCTTTCAAGTTCACGCTGAGATATATGCTAAAATTGTGATCATCAGAAACAGAACAGTGCTTGGCTGCTATTCCAAGTTGTCATACTCCACTGAGCTTTACAGAACCCTTGTAGGTTTTAGTCTGCCAGCCCTTTAGCTGATCTGTGTCTGGGAACAATTAGCATTAAAAGCTTGAACTTACCTGAGGCCCTCTGTCTCCTTTAATCCCTGGATATCCCAGTAAAAATGGAAATGGAGTGGGTCCAAGGGGGTCAAAGATTTGATAGCCATCAGTTGCAGCTGGGGTTGTGAGGTTGAAGGCCTGTCCCTTGGCTCTCGAGATGGGACGGGCAGACCCCAGGGGTGGTTTGGTGTACACCAGAGGTACAGTACTGGGATACACTTTCCTGGTGGGGGACGGCACGTGCTTCTTTGGCCCATTGCTTGGGTTCTGTGGGGTTTGCTTTAGGGTGACAAAGTGAATATTGCTGGTTGTGTTATCAGTCATCCTCCTCATTGGCTTTACAGTACTGGCTGCTTCAGAGGGCTCAATGGTTGGTTTTTGGTTGATCTTCTTTTTGGTCTCTTGCTTGGACTCCTTCCTGCTGGCCATGGCAGGGCTCTGGCTTGTTGGTGGGACCTTTTTGGCAGTGGGAAGGGGAGTTTTCTCCATGCGTGTGCTGGGAGTGGGCCGAGACACCCTGAGGGTTGTCACTGTCCCTCGAGGGAGCGAACGGGTGGGTGGCTGAGTTTCAGTACTTGATGGAACAGGAGATGGGGCCACTGTGACCTTTGTGGCTTTGGATGTCACTCTTGGCAGTGATGGTGGGGACGATACCAATGTGACGGTTGTTGCACCTGAACCCCGAGTCTTCAGGGGTGCAGTGACCCTGCCAAACTCCAAGGATGGGGCAGCAGTGGTCAAGTTTTTCAGACCCTGAAGCGAGAGCTCTATATGCTGTGGGGTACTCGGGGAGGCACTGGGATCCCTGGGCAGGAGGGGGATGAGGGGGGGCAGGTTTGGCCGGTAGGTATCTGCTTGCCTGCACTGTTTTTTCAGGTATTTACAGTAATGATGAGCTGCCTTGGCAGAAGGATAAATATCAAACTGGCAGATGGCTCCTTCAAACTGCACCGAGTGCTGGTTCATCTTCCCAAAGAGGAAAGATCCATGTGGATCCAATGCCTCATCCTTTTTAAAATGCAAATCCGCATGTACTCTGTGCTTCCCACAAGAAGTAAATAAAGTGACTGTCTGGCCACGGATATCGATGGCCATATTGTGCCACTGGCCATCATGGACATTGTAATCAAAATATACAGAGCGCTTGTGGCCCACATACACTATGATCTTCCCAGGCACAAACTGGACCCCCAGCTGCAGTTTTTTCTTTTTGCTTTTGACAGCAAAGAGAAAAGCATTGTTGATGCGGTGGGAACAGAGGCTCAGCACTAGGAGCAGGTCCGTGCTGGAGCCTGCGGGGAGGATGGTGCTGACCGGTGCTTCGACACGTGCTCGCTGAGTGAAGATGACCCCTGATTTGAAAGGAATAACCCCTTGAGGAACTGTACGTGATGAGGACCATCCACTTGATGGCCTTTTCCCTGACAGGCCCAGTCTTTGAAGAACATCCACATCTGAAAGGGAAACAAAGGAAATGTGAGATGTTGGGCAACTGGAGGGCTGGATGGATATGGGGGGTCAAGCCAGTCCCTGCAAAAGGGTAACAGGGTACAGGAAACCCCAACCATGCTTTCACACATAACATTCAGAAAATCAGCATGGAGACCATATAGCTCTTGTGCACGTAGTGTGAGGAGCAAGTGCATGCCCAACTTTGCAGTTGCCAAAACACATCAGTTCCATGGTGCATCTGGCTAGCTGGTCTGTCCCACCAGGGACCAGCTCCAGATGTTCTGGAGGGAGCTGACCTCACTACAAGGAAATTTCCCACTGAGTACCAATAGTCCACTTCTCTGGGATTTAATTCTGAGTACTGACCACACAGCTGGAAAGGAATTTGAACAACAGACTGAGCTGGGATTGCAAAATTTTATATCCCCAGAAGGCAAGGAACAGAACTTTCAAAGGGAGTAAAAGCCTTGTATCTGTCTCTCTCCAAATTAGTAAGAAGCAGCTTTTGATCTTTGAGACCCTGGAGAGTTTAGGGAAGCAAAGGTGCCTCCCAGCATGAATTGCACCTAGATTTCACTGAAACGCTTAAGGTTCTCAACAGCAGCGCTTTTTTTCCCCAGAAGATCATCTTACAGCCTTAAATTATTTTAATAAGTTGGAGAAGCCAGACTTGGTTCGCAAAGAGCTGAGAAATTAGCTATGGCTGCCACTGAGCAGTAGAGGTAGGACTCATCTCCAGCATTTGCCACCTAGGAGCTGGGTGCCTTGTTCAAGAAAGGATGAGAGGAATTGCTGTCCAGAGACACCCTTTTCTCTCCACTGACTCCAGGAGAAGCCTGCAATGGACAGATAAGCAGAATCTTCTGGTTTCTGGCCCCAGGGTCTAACAGGAGTCACACACAGCTCAGAGTCCAAGGCAGATTAGCAGGCAACAGCAACACAGACTGGAGCCAGCTGGCAGCAGTCTCAGCTGAACTACTCAACTGGGGAAGACGCCGAGGTCTACATGAGGAAAGCTGCAAAGGTAAATGTGCCCAGACCTGAAAAAGGTGTTCATGCACCCAAAAGCCTGTTCTCTTACTCCAGCTCAAACACTTGGTCTAATAAGAGATGTTACCTACATGGTATAGACAGATAAAAGGTAAGGCTATAATGATTACCATGACACTACCACTGTTGAAAATGAGCTAGGATGACTGTATTTCCTTCCCTCCCCAGATGCAATCCCCATTACTCGGTGACCAGCTAACTCTCATGTGGTTAAGTGCTCTTTGGGGAAGCTGGCTTGGGCTGTATAATCCAAACGCTGATCTTGCAAGGTAAGAATTTAACATTCAGAAATGTGTCAGTGCCAATCACAGCTGCATGTCAGCTAACATCACGGATTACAGCTTTCCTAGATTAAAAGGAGAAGTAAATCAAACATTGTCCAAAATAAAAAACTCAAGTTCTTTGTCTAAAGGGGCCTTGGAATTTGACCTCTTTCATCCTTAGCTATTAAATATTCAGCACAATACCCAATATTTGGAGAACTGGCACTTGAAAGAGACCCTCAGCATTGTCCAGAAGGCTTGTAGACTCAAGCCAGTCTGAGGCCTGTAATGTTGCTGGCCAGGAAGGGAGGAGGATAACGAGAAAACCTCTGTTCCTTGACTTTGGCAAAAACCTTGGCCATTTTTGTACGCAAGAACAAGTCAATCAATATTTACTTTGTCTGAGCTCAGCTTTATTCCCCACCTCCCTTTTTTAAGGCAGCTTGACTCATTTTCTAGCAGAGACTACCCTGGATAAGAAGTGCCAGATGTGACAGGGGATGGAAATTTTCCCACTCTATACAGAGGTGACAATTTACCACACAGCATGTGCCAGTGTTAATAATGGTACTTCTCCCATACTAACAAATCCTTGGTCCCTCACTGGTTTTATGCCATGTTGCCCAACAGGGCTGTCCCTCAGAATAGCAAAGGCAGAGCCTTCCCTTCTCTGCACTGAATGGAGGAATCACAGCAGTATCCTCATGCTGGATCATCTCCAGAGCCCATGAAAAGGCCAAAGAGTGGCTCTAGCAAAGTGGGACCCTTGCCACAGACTTCAAAGGCATCAGGGTTTAGCCCTAAGGAAATAAATTTATCACTTAAACCTGAAGCTAGACACCAGCTTCCAATTTCTATATGTATTTTTAGGTTCTCTCCCAGAGACCAACAGTGATGTCTCTCTATTAGGCAGAGATGCTTCACCCTCCAGGAGCTATTCATTTGGTAGCTGCTCTGCAAAGACGTAAGGATGTTTCCCTGCTCAGAGGATGTCGCTGCTGTTTGCAATACCAACCCAACTGCCTCATTAGCAACTGCATCCAACAGTGCTTAAGAAAAAGGAAAAACAAGCACAACCCAACCACTCCTTTAGCTCAAAACCCACTAAGGTAGAGCCAAATTCTAGATGCCTACGCAAAACCTGATTAAAACAGATCTCATGTAGGACGTGTGTGTGGATTTTCCAGCACCAGGTCCAGGCACACAGCTCAGGACTCCAGTGCACCCAGCCGTCTGCCTCCCCATCCCATGCCGACTGCCCTGGGCTGGTGGGGCACATCCCCTGGGATGATGGGATGTCATCAACTAACGTAAAGTGCAAGGTAATTTTGGCTTCCTTAAGTAGGTCCAAGTTTAGCAAAGCATTTTTTCCCTTTTAAATTTTTTCCTCTGTAGATTTTTCCATCAAAACACATTATTTAAAAAACCATTTAGTTAGAGCTGCCTGGTCCCAGGTGCCTTAAAGCTGGTTGCAACATTTGAACAATTGGGAAAAGCCTCTAGCAGGCTCTGTGCATGGAGATGCACAGATTCCTGAACAATCACATGATCATTTCTGAAAGAGGGGATAAAATGTTTTATTGCGCTCTTTCCCACCTCTTTCTTTCCCTCCCGCTTTCCCCACGC
Source organism: Antrostomus carolinensis (assembly GCF_000700745.2). Classification (NCBI taxonomy): domain Eukaryota; kingdom Metazoa; phylum Chordata; class Aves; order Caprimulgiformes; family Caprimulgidae; genus Antrostomus; species Antrostomus carolinensis. The sequence goes on along the minus strand of NW_010316894.1, from coordinate 24,294 downwards.
AAAAAGCTTTAGAAGAAAAAGAAGCCAAAAGGCAGGAGAGAAATAACTTGAAGCTTCCTAGATTCCAGCAGCTGAGATGTGATGCCCACAGCTAAAATTGGGTTGAATAAACACTACATTTCCAAAATGAACTCACTAACCTCATGATCTTTTGGATTTGTAACACTTACGGAAAAAAATCATCCTCTGTGTTCCCTGATTTTCCAGTGTGCGGGAAGACCCCTAAGACTCAGAACTGCAGTGTTTTCAAAAGCCTGCAGCATGGGCTTAATTTCATCCTCTCACAGATCTATGAACGAGCTCTTATTTACCTTTCTAAATCTCATGTTTGAAAATCCTGAGTGATAATACAGTCTCAGGTCACCAATGTTTCCTTACAGCCTTTGCTTCCTTGGAAGCTTTTATGTTCTGGTACCCAGAAGAGCAGCCTGTGTCTGATTGTGGGGAACCAAGCAAGATTTTTAAAAATTCCTTTATCATAGAGAAAGTATCTCAGAGGGGAATTATCTACCACACTAAGGTAATGCAGTAAGAGCGAAGTGAAAGAGTTTCCTTTAGATTAATGGCAACAGTCAAGAGACATGGCACCATCCCATAATTATCATGGGAGTGAAATGACGGATAGAGATGAATCTAAACAGCATATTAAAATCTACTTGAAAAAAAGAGACGCCAAGACACAGTATTTGTTCTGCCTCTTTATGAGCTGACATAAAACTTGCTCTGAAAACTGCTTGACTAAGTAATTCAGCCAGATGTTCGCCTCTTTTGCACTGAAGCAGAATTTGGAAAATATTACATTTTTCAAAATTGCTGATGGCAGGGACGTATTTTTTTTTCCTCCTCCTGTAAAAAGTGCTCCATGGGCTGGCTTACAGCTGAGCATTCACCAACTTTCTATTTTTCCCCTCATGTTTTGGAGACTAAGAGGAGAGCCCTGGAGCCTGCTAGTCCACTTATTGTTGTCTACTGATTGTGGAGGAAGCTGTTCAGTTCCAGCATATACCCGTGTAAAGCATCTGTGTGGAAGAGGTGCTGCTATTTTAAGAGGAGGCGGCTCCTTTACAAACAGATGTTGCAGAGAAGCTCAGCTCCCTCTATCAGCTGATGAATTTATTTTTGGTTTTGTTAACTTTAAAGCTTTATCTCCTCTTGCAGGGTCATTGATTATTGTACCCCAATCTTTTGGCCTCTCCCCAGCAGCACTGGGAGGGGATGCCTGGAGAAGAGGTGTAAAGGCAGGGTGAAGGTGTATGATCCTCTACAGAATACTCCTCCTGCAGCGTAGGGACTGAGCCAGATGTAGTCATTCTATTATCAACCACCTTTGTGGGATTTTTCTTCCTTAAATTTGCTTTTACTTTTAGAACTCACCTCATTTCTGTATGTATAACATCCTCTGTGCCTGCAGAGGTACGATTGGGTTGCATTCAAGTCAAGGAAAAACTTGTCTGCCAGAGCCGCTTAATTCCTTAATGCCCCAGCCTCAAGGGGCACTTACTAAAAGCAGTTAAGTACTAGAAGCACAGGTAAATGCCAGTGACATTTTAGGCACACCAAAATGCTTCATTCCCACCAGTTCTACCAGACAGACAGGCACTTCTGAAATTCCTTTGGGGCATGTAATCACCTGTAAAATTCTGGTTCTTTTTCCAGCTGTTAACTGCGTCATCAATATCAACTGTACTGCAATGATCAGCAATAAATGCATTTAATCCTGTGCACTAGGCTCAGATGGTCATTAATAATGGTCCTAAACTGACACCAAAGCACTTGGCTTTTACTTTGGTTAAAAGAAGAGAGGAAAAAAAAAAAGTGTAACTTACCTTCAGAATTTCCCCGTGTGAATCCCAGGAACCAGGTAAAACATAATACAGTCCAGAGAAAGCAGAATCCTCTAAAATTTGAAGAGAAGAAAAAACAATGAGTTCCTGCAACACTAGTAACAAAAACTAGCCCCCTCATTAAGGGTCTTCTCCTTGATCACAAGTCTAGCAAAGTCAGTGGCAGTGTCCATATGTCTCTGGGAAATGAGAACGGGTGCTCAGCAGAGACGTACTTGCTTCTGACTGAGATTTCATTTTACTACTTTAAAGTCATCTAAACCCCACCGAATTCAGAGGAAGCTTTCCCACTGGTGTTAGGGGCTGTTGATCAAGCTTTGAACAAGGACCAGACCAGTGTTTGGAGATGCAGAGTCACCAGTGCCAGGTCAGCAGTCCCTTTGCTACTGCTCCTCTTTGTCACTCATCCTGTCTAGGACGGAACACCAGAAATGCAAGAGGATAGAGAAATAATTAAAAAAATGGAAAGTCAAAAGACATGCCAGGAGTACATGTCTGTGAGGACATGGGTAGAAAATGAGCAGACACATGGTGACACATCACCTGCATCTCACCAAACATTGAGTCCTATTGCTCTACTACATGCTTAAAAATGTCCTAAACATACAAAATCCTACATGGCTCTATTCCTCTTTTTACAGCCAGATGCAAAGATGAGGGCAGCTTCTAACCACTCAGCATCCTATGCTGTTGCTGCTAATGACATTCTCATTAGCTTGGTATTGCAGGAAATTTTAGAAAGTGTGAGAGCTGCAGACCCCCAAGAACAGTGTGCTCACTGACCCTTTCACACCCAAGAGGAAACTGGACAAACATTTCTGTTGGCTAAACTTTAAGCCCTGAAGTACCATTGGAAGCAGTAGCAGATATGAAAACTTTTACCAGGAAGGTAATAGAGGTTCCCCTTCCCCCACCAGCTTCCTTGATTTGTAGCCAACTAATGAACATAGGAAACTCCGTGGTTAAGCTCACTTAAAACTGTCAGTGGAAAGTGTGAAGATTGAATTCCCTCATCTTCTAGAGATGATATTTAACAGCCTGATCAGCAAGGGCCGCTGGAAGAACAGAGGCAAAAATGTAAACTACAGAAAGTCCTCAGCCAGAAGAAAGCAGCGTGGGACATCCACAGGTTGTTCTTCATTTCAGCTAAGCCAGGGCGAAAAATGGGATATGCAGAGCAATGCCAAAGCGCAGCTTGCTCCTCTCCAGATCTGGCAAAGACAAACCATTTGTAAAATGGGATTAGAGACCACTCTTCTCCTGCCACCAAGTCTCAGCTTTAGAGCAAGAAAACACCCTCTAAGACAGTGTATTACCCTGGGCCAGATACTCATCTAGTGCAGGAGACCTTTTCCCACAGCTAAAATGAAGCCAGTGATTTACACATCAGTGGAGAAATCTGGCCTTGAATGTAAAAATCCATGCAGGACTCCAATATTTTAAGGCTTGAAGGGACAAAATACTGGCGCAGCCCTGCATCGGCTGGGAAACAAGTGAGATGAGCCACATCATTCTTTGCTGTTTCCATTACCCTGATGCTGGGCTGCACATTTCAGGAGCTCTGGGGCTGCTTTAGTTTATGCATGAAGGAACAACAGCTTGGAATAGTCAAATCACGAGGGTTTTTTTGCCATGTCCAATGGCCAACCATGGTGAGGGAAAACCCTCACTATGCTCAAGAAAAGTCCAGCTGGGGAGACTTGGTTGTTTTCTGTCCACTTCATCCCACAAGACACAGGTCTTGGGCTGAAGACGTTGCTGAGTTCAAGGAGAGCTGTTGTCCCAGTTCATTCAGGGGATGTACGAAAGGGAGGAGAGAATAGGATTCTTCACAGCCACCTCTAGCAGAAGTCTTTTTATAGCTTAAAAGAGGTTCAAATCCACTCAAACCCACAGAAAGACCAGTGTTTCTGTGCTCACCTCCAAAGGAACAATGCAGTTTTAAGATGCAGGGACAATTCCATGTGTGCATGGAATGAAGACCTCACTGGATATCAGCAGCTAGACTTGACTGCCTGATGAGAGCACAGGAAGATGAGGTGAAGGTGGTGACAACATGACATGAACTCCAAGGGCAGCAGGAGTCCCAAGCACTAAGAACACATTTTCTGGTGAGGATCAGATTTGTACAGCTATGTACAAACACTTGTACACACAACACACCTAATTGAAGTCTAGCTCTTTTTTGGAGGGGTACCTTCACAACCCAAATTTGCTTCCAAAATCCCTGTTGACCAACACAGTGAGGGGAACAAGCTTTAGGAGAAAATCCAGCACGTAATTTCATTCCAGTGACACTGACGGGGCTATAAAGGAGACGAATGCGCAGCACAGGATCCAGCTGGCCTCAGCCCTGCTCCTGGACCCCTCACACAGCCAATACCGTAAGAGTTGAGAGCAGGGCCGAGTGCCAAAACACTGAAGAAAAACACTTTGGCAAAATTTACCAACTTAATGGAAAAAGCAAAAGCAGCTTCCAAATGGCAGACCTGTGACTGATGGGGCTGTTAATTATTGTAGGATTTTATAATGCAGGCTCTTTTTCCGTTACAACTCTGCAGCGACAGGATTGCATAAGCAGCTTGAGAAGCAATAGTAAAGGAAGATTTTTTTCCTTATATAGAGCTATCAAACCCACCTTGCCTTTATCTCAGCTTCTTCTCACAAGCAGTGACTTCCAGAGAGACTCTGTCAAGAGGAACTCACTACAGGCATTTCTTTCTTTTATTGCACAGGCTCCATGAGTACTAGAATGAGGATCCCACTGCTATAGTCACTAGGTGAAGAAGTGCCCCTAAGTACCTCTGTCGTAAGCTCATGTGAACCCTAAAACTTTTCCAGTGCAGACAAATTTCCTTTATAGCAAACAAGCTACTGACTACAGCTTAATTTTGCTTCACTACTTTTTTTAAACTCCTGTGATCAATCCATGGGAACTAACCAGTGTCAGAAGTGCAAGGCAAAAGATAACTTACAGAGAGGGACAGAAAAGCGCAAAGACCAGTAATATTCTCAGCCTTGGTGGTGACTTTAGCATCTTGCCAGTGAGGACCACACGCGTGCAGGTCACAGCCAAGAATAAATATCTCGAGGAGTTCCTAACAAAGAGCAACCAGAAGGTCTAGGCACCACTTCTGATGGGCCTTCAGGACAGGTAGGAGGTAGTAGTAGTACGTAACAACCTGGAGACCTGATGAAATTCTGACTGTACAATTCCAAAACTGTGTCCTGGGTTTCCAGCTTCCAGACTCATTGCCATCTTCTTACTGAGCACTGAAAGATCAGACTTTTGAGAGCAGTAAGTTGTGACTTGGAAGCTAAAGAAGAGTTATCACCCCTCTGGGTGGCTTGTGCATAGGGTGTCTGTCTTGCTGCTAACCCCGGTAAAGTCATGTTCAGGGTGACAACCTCAAGGGCAAAAGTAAAGGAAAAATCCTGGTGAACATAATCAGTTCTTACCTGACAAGCACTGGTATAAAGCACATTACTGAACTAAGGACAATGGTAGGACTATAGCCTCTAGGGGAGACTTGCTCAGGCATTATCCTCAAAAAAGTGCAAGTTTAACAAAGCTGAAGTGATCTGTAAAATAGTTGTGATCAGCTAGTACTCCATAATTTCTGGAGTTGGTTGGAATAATTTCAACTCTTTAAGTAAAAGATTTGCCCCTGCCTTAGAAAAGTCCAAATGATTCTGACATTTTGTTTGCTTAGATGATGGGTCGACACCAGGGCCCAAAGCAGCATTTAATTTTCTATTTTGTTTTCTCCTTCATTTACAGTAGGGAAATATCTTTGAAATTGCAAACATTTTTGCAGGGTGGAAAAACAATTCCCTCTCACTCCTCCAATTCAGGTGCACTTTTTTCTGTCCAAAAGACCAGAAAGCCAGCTGGATGCTGAAAATTGCTTTTCAAGAAAGGCAAAGCTACTTTTCTAGCTGTGGATTAGACAATGTTATCTTAAAAGGAGAAAACATCTATGTTGCTTAAGATCCTTTGCACATGACTGGAGGTGATATAAGACTCCCAAACAGTTTTGACAGTCAACAGGAAACAAAATTCACAACCTACATACTGAGGCTTTAAACTGCACTACTGCATTGATTCCATACCCAATGTTTTGGGGTAGAAATCTTATTTTGTACTAGTATCATCCTTTGCAGAGCAGACTTCTACTCTCTTTTGGGGGCTTCTGGAAACCATGGTATTTCTCCTCTCACTCTCAGTTTCTAGAGAGAGCAATGGGAACGTATCATTATGTAGATGTCCCTGTATTGACCCTGCATAGTCCTTTGCTGGACCTTTTCTGGGGTATAAACCAGCTGTTGATTTACACCTCCAGTCAAAGATTTTGCCTGGTGCACACAGGCGCTGTTGCCAAACCCAGCACTCTAAGAAGAGAGTTTCTGGGGTGACTGAAATGGTATTAATTTTCAACCCCTGCTTCACCATTTGCATTTTTAAGAAAAAGGAGAAAGTAGACAAGCAGATATGGCCCAGACAGATACATTTCCATGGTCATTTAAGAATACTGAGAAATCAAAGAGTAATCTAGAAACTGTCGATATTAAGTGCGGATGAATGAAATTCAGTACCCCTCTAAGATTTTAATATTTTAAAAAGCGCCTCAAAAATACCATCCAGCATCAAGTACACATAACATCCAGAATCCAACCCACTGTTCCTGGACACGATTATCAAGAGATTTTCAGATAGCTAGAAATTCATTACACCTGCAGCCATAAGAGGAAAGGATGAGGTGGGACATCAGTGCACAGAGCTTGAAGAGCACTCAGAGCAGAGTACAAAGCGGAGGATTTCAAGATTGTTGCACCATTATTACTGGTGACTCCAGTAGCCCAAGTGGGGAAACTCTCTAGGATGGGAAACCCTCTAGGCCAGACTGCAACCCATCCTTTGGGTGATCCTGAACAGGAATGTCCAAATTCTTCCACCCTGCCCCAGAGTTTGGAGCATACATGCAAACCCAGAAATTCCCAGGGTTTCTCTGGCACCAGTTCTGCCAAATTTAATCTTAATGCAGGATGAAAATGCTTTCAGTGCTGTGCCTGTAGAGGTCTATCTCAGGGCTTTGTCAACTGTGACCCAGAAAAATGTTGTTGCTTCCATCAGAGGAGGCCCCTGGTAGCAAAATAGTGACCCACCAAGGCCTAATGAAAGGGTGGAATCCTGTTCACTAAAGAGAGGGACCTCAGCTCCTGGCAATGGTACAGCAGTAGCTCTCCAGTACTGCAGAGAAGCTTTGCTCTCCTACAAGCTTGCCCATCAGTCAGGCACATGGAGGGTCTGGATGCATAAAGGTCTGGTATTTCCTCCCCCAGCACCTGTAGCTCCTCTTAGGATTTCTCCAGGAGGGAAATACTAATCTGCAGTGCACAGAATGTGGAGATGAAGCGTCAGTGTGGCCAACCCTCCCTCCTGCAGACACTTCACACCTTGTTCTTTCAAGGATTTATGCTGATATCTGCAGACAGAAGTCTGATGGGTTTCAAACCACTGGTCTTTGTCCTCCTAACTGGAAACTAGAGCTTGTGTACTCACTGCACAAAGCTGGCCCAGGGCTGACCAGCTCCTCTGAGCTCCTGCTGGTGACAACCTGCTTCCTCACTTGCTAGATGCAAGACTGACTGACCAGGCTGTGATGACTCAAATACGGTCGCAGATACCTCCCAGCAACTTTCTACAAGGGGGGATCTTTCCTGGCAACCCATTTCTTGCTCTCCTCTTTGCTCTCCACCCTTGTCTGTCTGGATTATTGACTTTGCTGCTGTGCGAAGCGACAACACTCACTATTGGCCTTTGCCTTTGTGTTCTCAGTTAGTAACTGGAACCCTCAACAAACAGAAGTGCTAAGCGTGATCTGTCATCTAACTCCTTTTTTGTCCTTCCAACAAACGCCTTTGCATTCCTTCACTTTGTGAATGGGGTTTGGCAGAGCTGTATAGAATTCCCCATTGTTTCCATTTACATTTCAGTAAGCGTCCATCATCTCTAGTTATGCCCCCTACAAATTAGCAAAGAAAGAGGTGTAGGGGGGAAACCCATATGCTCTGGGTATGTCTCTGGTCAGAGATTTCCTACAAACCCTTCACCACAAGACCTGGGCAACCTTTGGTCAATAATGTAACCTGTAAACACTGTTTTCAAGCAGGGCAGATTTTATCCCCTCAACCCACTGCAGAAAGAAGATGAAGCTGGAACTTTATTAAAAGGACCTACTCAGGGAAGCACATTGAGGCAGCAGGAGAGGGGGGACCTGGACACTGGACCTCAGCTTGTAACCTTAGCTGTGACACTGCCCTTCCCTCCTGCAACACAGCTCTAAGAGTTGTGCAATTGCCTCTTCTCTACCCTAAGGTACCCATTGCACACATTCATCGTTCGCCTGCCTATTGCTGCCATTGCTGAATTTGTCCAACAGTGACATAATTTGTCCCCAGATCACCTGTCTGGCATGCAGGCAATGGTCTTCTCTTCAAACAGGAGCTGTGCCTTTCTCCAGCCCCTCCAGGCCTTCCTAGGGGCTGACCCACCTTGGGGGTGCCAGATGGGTGCTGTACCACCATACATGCAGCTTTCTCATCCAGCACATAACCCAGGCAGCCCCAGAGCAGCATTATGCCAACAACCCAGACCTGTGACAACAAGCAGGCATCCAGCATAGACCTCCTGGAGCATCAGGCAAGCCTCCTCCGTGGCCAGCACACAGTGCTGGGGCTGGAAGAGGCCAAGATAACACAACCACAGCTGAACAGCACAAGTGCTACGGTCTGGACACGTGCTCAATGCATGGCTGAGTGCAAAACCTTCTTCTGTGGTTTATTGAGCCCGTGCTCACTAAAAATGCATCAAGAGAAATGATCAAGAGGGTCATTTTAAGCTTGCAGAACCTATAAAACTTTGTGTTCTTCTAGTTTTACAAGCTTTGGCTGCTCGAGCCAGGACAAGGCTTCAGCACACTCTACAACTGCTTCTCCTTCATTGGTGAGCCATCCCATCCATGGGTCTCCTGCACCTCTGGCAGCTCCCCAGCCACCAGCCCCACTCTGGAGGATGCCGCAGGAGCGCTGGGACAAGTGGGACCCCCAGTGCCACATGGGAACACACCAGAGGGTCCCATTACAAGATGCCTTCAGGCAGCACCATCCTCACCCACCCCGAGAAAGACTTGGCCGCACAAGGGTGGCCTGACGAGCCCAGGTACAAGCCAGCTCTGGCTCAGAGGGCCTTCTCCAAGACTAAGAGCCTCAAGAGGAACATCCAGCTGTGGGAATGGTGGGATGCACAGCACTCAATTCAGCTAAGCAAATCAAAACCCAGCACCAAAAAGCCCATTGAAATATAATGCGAAGGGTAGCAAGCGACCTCTGCTGAGAAGGGAACGGATCAGCAGCACGCTGGCGAGGTATTTAACCCAGAAGAGATCCTGGGAACAAAAGGCACACACATTCAGAGTCACCAGAAAGGACCAAAGCACACATTTCTCATTGCACTGCAACACTCCAACCCTGAGCAGCCGTGCACAGCGCTAGCCTGGGACACCGAGATGTACGAACAGACACAGAGCTCTGGTGAGCAGGCAGCCACGCTGCCTTCTCCTGGGTCCCCGTTTCTTAACCCTGGCCTCAGCAGGGTCTGACTTGCCCTGGGACACAAGCAGGATCTCCCTGTCCTCATCTGCAGCACAATTGTGGTCAACTTCTCCATCGTACGCACAAGCTGGTGCTCTGTGAGATGACCGTGCCTCGTGCCAAGTATCTCCCCAGCATCAGGGCCCTTCCCCTCGCTGTGACGCGGCACCACTCCCGGTCTTTCAAAGGAATCTTTATCTGTCTGTTCCTCTTTCAACTTCTCCATTTTTGACAGCCAGCCACCCTCACACGGTCCCAAGCAGGCGTTTCACTCCAGACCATGCCCCAACATTAAAAAGGTGCAACTGGAAGACACTGTGGTTACCAGCATCTCCAGACACACCACAGCCACGTCCGGACAAAAAAAAAAACCCCAACAAAACCCAAAACCTCTCAAGCACTGAAATTCAGTCCTTATGAGTATAGAAACACACACAAAGGTTCCGGAGGAGAGCGGGTTGCAGCCCCTGGGAGCTGTTCTGATCTCTCCCCAGAACTTCACACACAGCCACATGCAGGGAGAGCGGGGCTCAGCCTACAAAGGAAACTGCACATTCATCCACCTCCAGACTCCAGTCCTGCACTACTGGGGCGGCTGCCAGGAGCGGGGGGACCCTCGGGGTGCTGCCGGGGGAGGGGGTAGGTGCCCCCAAATCCTTTTGCCCTGTTTCCACCCTTTCACCCCATCTCCCAGCCCAGCCTGGCAGAAGCAGAGGGATCCTGTACACAACTTTTTCAAACTGCCAGGCAGAAGAATCCCAGTCTTTCCAAGGGAGTGTCGGTAAATCATCATTACATCCGACAACGCAACCAGAGGGATTAACCCTTTGATGGTCCCCTGGAAAATAATAATAATAACAACAACAACAAACTTAACAATGAAAATAGTGAAAGCTGGCTCCAGCTGTGGGAGAAAGAGGCTGGGCAGGGTGAGTGCTGCAATTTTTTGTATGTACATATATAGATAAAAAGAAGGATTTGTGTGCGTGTGTGTACTGAGCACATGAAGAACATGCCACCAGCACCCGCCGCCTGTCTCGCTGGCTGTTCCTCAGCCCTCCCCATGGCTCTCCCACTTCCCGGAGGACCGCGGCAGCAGCGATCTCCAGGTACTCGTGTCCCCACGTCCCCGCGGGACAGGGACAAGGAGCAGCATTT
>NW_010316894.1:0-13351 GCF_000700745.2 Antrostomus carolinensis | reverse complement strand
CGCCCTTCCCGGCCCCAAGCCCCCTGCTCTCACCCCCTTCCCGCATACCCCAGCCCCATTCCCACCCTCCTGCTCCAGCGTGGCCTCCCTTCTCCCAGCCCATTCTCCTTCTCCAGCTCAGGAGTTTTCACATCATCCCCCGGCAGAAGGAATGTCTTCCCCCACCCCATCCCCAGCCGCCCGGGAGCGGAGCTCCCCTCTGACCGGCTCTCCCCTCCCGGGATCCCCCGGCTCCCCAGGCACCCCCATCCCCGCCCGGGATGCCCTTCCCCAGCGCCGGGAGAAGTGGGACTTTGTACTCACCCCCTGCCTGCTGCTGTAGCTCTGAGTCTGGAGACCGGCTCTGATTCCGGCTCCATCACGTTTAGTGCATTGTCTCTTTCGGGCAATTTTTGCAGCAATCCATCAGAAAAAGGGGGACAGGCCGGTTTGTGGGTACATCCTTCCCAGGAGCTCAGCTCTCTGTCTCTCTAAGGGGCTCAGCTGTGTCAAAGACACCCCCTGGCCCGGACGGCTCACTCCTTCCTCCTTCTCTTCTGGGTCCTTTTGCTTACACAGATCTTTTAATCCCATTTAACTCCCTCTCGGCAGACTGCAATTACCTTGGGAAAAAGGAGAGAGAACAGAAAGTACACGCTAGGAAGCCAGGCTGGCCCATGGTCGCTGGATTTCTTGCCTCTTTTTTTTTCCTCCTCCTTATTAATAGTACAATTTCTGTGATCTCTGATTTCCAAAGTCCTTGATTTAAAGTGTTTTTTTTTTTTTCTTAGCTGTTACTTTTTTTGTTGTTGTTTGGTTGGTGGTTGTAATTATTTTTATTTGCAGTGCAGATGTGCCTCCCACCCCCCCAAGGATCTCTCCTCTGGACTTAGAGAGAAGAGGAAAAGGCAGATTTTGAGAAATGAAAATTATTTAAGGATGTCCCTGCTGCCTCTCTCTGCTGCCCTCCTCTGTAATACCAAAGCACTTACAAAAAAATAATACAAAATAAATAAATAATAATAAAAAAGGAAACTCTTTTGGCCAGAAGAGCTGCCGAGAAGCAATCGGAGACCCCTTCCAGGCTCTGTGGAGGAAATGCAGAGGCCCCTGGTCTGGGGGGAGGGGGGCGATAATGGAGATCACTGCTGGTCTGCACTCACCTGCCGGGGGGCTGCGAGCCCTCTGCCCAAACGGGCTTTGACCCACCCCAACACGGATAATAAAAAAGGAAACTCTTTTGGCCAGAAGAGCTGCCGAGAAGCAATCGGAGACCCCTTCCAGGCTCTGTGGAGGAAATGCAGAGGCCCCTGGTCTGGGGGGAGGGGGGCGATAATGGAGATCACTGCTGGTCTGCACTCACCTGCCGGGGGGCTGCGAGCCCTCTGCCCAAACGGGCTTTGACCCACCCCAACACGGACTGGCGAAGGACCTGCGTTATGAGGTACCCAACATGGCTTTTCAGGGGCTCAGCAGTTGGCGCTTGTGGAAGGGGCTTGCAGGAGGAAAGCTCCCCTTGTTCCTGCTCCCCTCCTCGTCCTGCCCTGCTTCTTCAGGAAGGGGAGACAGGGGACTGGGTGGGGGGCATCTCCAGACCCCCCCTCTCCCCCTACCACCAAGTGATGGAAGCTGGACCCCAGGAGGGCAGGGAGAAGGGAATGAGTTTTCTTACGCAAGGTCCATCAGAGTAAATCAGACCCCAAGCTCCCTCCGCCAGCCCTGCCAGGAGAGGGGACCTTTGCATGTGGATAAAACCTACAGCCCTGTGCCCCCTCCTCTTCCACAAAGTCCCACCAAGCTGGACCCAGCCACTGTGCATGCTCCAGGGTGACCAGCAGGTCCCTGTTGTCCACACCAGGACACAGGAAACCCCTGAGCTCTATGAGATTCCCTCAGGCAGGTGAGCGCATCCCACCAGACCGAGCCCTCCCACCTCCTGCCCTACTCCCTTCCCCCTTGCACAGCATCTCTGCCTTGGGCACTTACTTTGCAGCGAGGTGAGAGGCTGTGCACCGTCTCCTCACAGCCCCACGTTCATCTGCATTCATTTGTCCCAGCAGCTTATGGCAATTTCTACTTCTTTTAAAATAATAATAAAGGCAAAAACAGCAAAAAAGCACCTCAAATCAAGCCCCTTCCTCCCTCCTTCCCCTTCAGTCTCAAGGTGTCTCCTGTGCTGGGAGCCAGCGAGTGTCTGCCAGGCTGACGGGCCCTGAGTGAGCCAAGGCTTCCTGGCAAGGCTGAGGTTCCCCCAAATTCAACAGATAATCCTTCCCCAGGACTGATGCGGGCAGGTCTCCCTCGGGCTGTCGCTCCACTCGTTGGTCATTGATGCTGCAGGGATCCAAGAGAGAAGAGAAGTTGGGACCGGGTGCTGGGAGGGACATGGATGTGAAGGATGTGGAAATTCTAAGGCTGCCCTTGTCCTTTTAAATAGCTGCAGCCAGGGGACTCTCCTGGCTGGGGTGCCCCAGGTATCCGGTTTCAGCAAACAGCAGCTAATGAGCAGAGATCCAGCCTCCTCCGATGGGCAGGTTCAGGGCTGCTCTGCAGGCATGGGGAGCAGGGGGGCAACCCGGGCACCCACCAGCAAGGGATGGAGCAGGGATGAAGCTGGGGCAGAGAGGGGAGAGCTGAGGGTAAAGAGCTACACGGTCACTGCTGCTCTAGGGTGGAGGGCATGGCTGTAAAGTCTACAGGGCTCCTTGGGTTGCAAGGTCTACAGAGCAAAGGACAGGTCCTGTGAGGTGCTAAGCATCCAACACAGGTCTGGGCATCAAAGCTGAGCTATCCCAGGGTCTCACTCCACACAGGTAAGGGCTGCATCATCCCTCGAAACAGGGTGAAAGACCAAGCAGAATTAAAGCACCTCAAACCTGGACATGGACACTAAACTTAGACACTCTCCATGAAACAAATACAGCCACAAACAGATCAGCATCTACCCACTGAGTACCTGAACTTGAAACTAGAGGGGAATGATGTTACACGCAGAGCAGAAAATTCGAGGTCCGACTGGCCTGACTCAGCAATGCAGGTTTTACTCAAAAAACTGACCTCAGAATGTGGCCAAAAATTAAGGTTTCCACCATAAATCAGGTCTCCCATATACATGATGTCTTCTGTCACCACGCGTGCTGAAGACTCCTCTCCTTTAATACATATATTTGACTTAGTTGTGGTTGCTTGCTGGGACTGTGGTTTTGCATCTAATTTCTACAGGGATAAGATTTTATTCATACCTTTGCTCTGAAGCATCTGCATGTTGCTTCCTTCCTTGCTAGAATAGATGAAGCTTTAAGTAACAATATAAAAAAAAATTTTGAAAGTTTTGTGACTGGGGTAGATAACTGACAGCCTCACAGTCCGCTGTCCTCAAGAAAATCTTTTGAGAGGAGTGAAGGCAAGTTACACATCCAGACACTTGTACAAAGCTCATATACACAGACAAACCTGTCTCAAAACCCTCTGAAGGCCCAGGAGCTCAGACAACCCATCCAGACCAACTTTGAGGGTTGGGACTTTAGGGACAAAAGGTGGTCACACAGCTTGTCAGAAATCACATAAAATCTCTATTTTTCTTAGCTATTTTTTTTCCCCAGCTGGTTTTTTCCACGTTTTTTAGTCACACATTCCTCATTGAGAAACACATTCTAGCTTAAGTATTTAAGATAAAGCTTAAATCTATTAAAAAAATACTTTGCAAGGAAGCGTGGGGAAATTCCTGTGCTGTTGAATATACCTTGTATCCTCCCTCTCTTTCCCACCTTTTCTCTTTTCCAAAAGCAGCGAGTATTTAGTAACCTTTTTCCCCCTCAAAATCTCCACACCACCCAGAAAAGAACAAGGCCTAGCTTCCCAGAATGAGGGACAGAAAAGAAAGCAAAAAGATGTGCTGCATCTTTTTGCAAAGAGGTACACAAATAGGATGTGTATGGGTAGCTGGGAAGGACTGGCAAAGCTTCAGGTCCACAGCACTGCACCAAGGACCACCGTAAAACACACTTAGAGACTCATCCTCAAGTATTTCGCACATGCTTAACTTCGCTCAGATGAATGCTTTCAAACCAAACACATGCATAAAAGCTTTGCTAGCATAGAGATATAAATGTAGCTCAGCAGTAGGAAAAAGGGAATTAGTTTAAAACAAAAGGAAACCCAACATTGCTAAAGCCAAGACTAGTGCCAAGTGAGTTCAGGTTCAAAAATTAGACCTCATTCTTCAAAAAGAGAAAAGCCACAACATATGATCTGAATAGAAATATATTTAGCAGATTTATTTTCTTTTCCTTCCCTTCTAAATTTAAATAGAAGCCATTTTAAAACACTAAAACTGAAGTAAATCATCATGGTACAGGAGAAAAAAAAAAAAAAAAAGGAATTGGAGTTGGCTGTTGTAGTTTAATTAGCCAAAAAAGAAAAATACAGAGGAGGAGGAAATGCCACCACACACCACACAACATCGGGAAAGGGAACAGAACACTCGCTTTTGACAAAACGCACCTCTCCAAAAAAGCACCATGTCATTACTGCCTGAATAAATACAGCATTTAAAACATTCAGCCATATTTAACCAGTTTCCAGAAGAATCAGTACCCACCTCTCCTCAGCATCCCTAGCTTGGTTAAGTATCAAGGCTCTTATTAATATAATTTTGTCTCTTTGCTCCTCTTGGAAAACCAAGCGTGAAGGCATCTAGGAGCCATGGCGAGCACACACTACAGCTGCGCTACATGACTCACAGTGCCCGGCTTCAAGGACCAGAGGAATCCCAGACACTAACCCAGGCTTGCCCTCCCAGTTTGGCTTGGCCTGAAGGACAACACTAAATTACAGTTCAATCATTTTTACCTTTACACAGTCAGAAAAGTATCCTCAATCACTCACTGCCTCCAGAACTCACAAGGAATTATAGGGACAAGTTTGGTTATATTTAGATAAATACCCTATTCAGGTTTAAAACTGTGGCACGACCAGGCAGAAGGCACAGGCAGCGTGAAACCCAAGGCACCAGAAAAACTTGTGGGAGGGATCAAACAAACATGTGAAGGAGAGGTTGGATAAAGAGCCTTTCAACTCCCCTCTGGGCTGAGGATCAGCACCCAGCCCTGATCGGGAATATCTAAACTTGGTACCTGGGTCAGAGTTGCTGGAGCCACAGGGAAAAGGGACCCACCCTGTGGGAACTGCCATGAAGGGGTGACAGTCCCTGCAGTCGTGGGAGGACACAGCTATGCAGCCATGTGGCATGGCCCAGGAACTCATATCACATGGAGCACGGCTACTGGGGAGGCCTGGATCCACACCTGTAAACCCAGCAGGAACAGAAGATCAACCATTCATGGAAATGGGAGTCATCCCCCAGCCCATGCACAGTCATGGTAATCCAGGCACTGGCATGGGTGGGACTGGCTGTGTCAGTCTCCAACTTCTGAGGACATCTTCTTGAGAGCTGGCCTAGCACCTGTGCTGCAAATGTCAGCAGCTTTGGCAGCAAGAAGCCCCTGGAGAGCTGGAGGCAGGGGAAGTGGTACTGATCCCTGGCTGCTGGGGGAGCACTGAAACATTTACACCAAAGTGACCATTTCTACCCCTTCTTGCTCCCTTTGAGAGCAGCCCAGCCCCTCTGGTCTTACATGCTCCATACTTGCTGCGATGCTCTCCCAGGTATGTAATTCCCTGCACAGGATTTCCCCATCCCTACATGACTTTTCTGTTCAGATCCTGTATTTAACATGACCATACCAGCACTTCTCACACTCATGAGCTCTATTTGAATGACTGGCACTTGTTCAAGCCCTAGACTAAAGTCTTCCCTACCCTGTAGGGACCTGGTCATGAGCAGAAACCTACTGATGAACTTCATTTGTCTGTTGCTAAGTCTCTCCACCCATAGCAGAGTCAAGATCTCCACGAAGGCAGAAGCTGGTGTCCAGTTAGCTGATGCTCCTATTCATTTTCTCTTTCTGGCTTCAGCCATCAGTACAAGACTGTCAGCTGAGGAGCAGAACATGCAGCGTCTCAGCTTTTAAGGACTGCTAATGACAGCTATTTTGTGATGCAAAAAGCTGCTGTGCGTTATGTTTCTTGTTCCCAGTGCACTATGGAGAGTATTAATTATACAGCAGGAGACGTACAGAAAACCCCCAAATCATATAGGTTACCAGGTTACTGCCCAGTGCTATTTTCCCTCCCTCCACAGCCTTTCTGACAAACCCTGTCCCACCCTGTGCCACAGGCTAGCGGTGACATGTTTGAACTTCTGCAGCCGTTTGATGTAAAATGTTTTAAATTCTTTTCGGGAACACTAAAGGCTTTTGTCTCTTGACCAGTGCTGTGGGGATGCGATGCCATGTCTGGCAAAGACTGATATTTCTGAGCTTTCCAGCTATACCATATCACATCGGGCTGCCCAGCCGGGCGAGAGGTACTAACGGCTGTTAATCATTAAACGCAGCCTTTTTCCATTGGAATGAAAGGAAACACAATGCAGCGACACGAGTCCAAGCCCACCCTTCCCAAGGAAATGCTGCCTGCTGATTATAACTCTGTTGTACATTTCTATTCAGAGAACTACAGTTTTACAGGATGGTTGTAAAGCAAATTGTTCACAAGCAAGCAGTGTTGAACTGCCAGGTAAGCCACGATGGAATAAAGCATTGGCATGCTTTGACAAGACGATATTACAGCTTGTAGATCCTGATCATCTTTATTTAAAGTATCTGGCAAAGGCTGCCTGGTTTTGCTAACATCTCTTTATTTTCTTGTTTTGCCCATCTGCTCCTCAGGTGGATTCAGTCCATCCCTGCTTCAGGCTCTATTCAGTCATTGGTACTATCAGAAGATACAAGAGTTGGTGAAACTCAGCAGCTTTGAGCAGTGTCCTCCAATCTAAGCACCAGCCCAGGCTGTTCTGCTGTCCTTGGCACAGCGTGGTGACCCAGTGCTACATTTTGAACTGCACAGCAGATAACCAAGACCCATTTTCTCCCCTTTTACCATGTTGGAAAAAGTCAAAACCCTGCCCATGGAGTAGCAATTCTTCCAGTAGGGAGGTTTGCTGGTTAAATGCAGTAATGCATCAGCAAGCACAAGTGCTTTTCACACCAGTGGGCCAAAGGACCCTGTTCAGTTGGTGGAGGTGGACTTGTGCTATCCCAGGTGAGTTCAGGTAACTTGATCTTTCTGTAAAGAAACAGCAAACCTTTTCTTCATGAAACAGAACCACCCTGAGAATGCTTTCTCCCATGGACGTTACACCAGTGCCTAAAAGTGCCTGCTGATCCAAATAATTTCCTGCATATTAAGGACAACTGCCACTGTGGTTGCTACTACAACAGCATGTTACTATGGCAGGAAACATAGAGCAGTGTGTAAAATTTAAGTCTGAATTCTGCAAGCCACACGTGCACAATGCTTATGAATTTTAGGCAGCACTGCCACCTCCAATATGGTCTGTCAGCCTTCTGGATATCCCAGTAACACTGACACAGGTGTGGATCAGTGCTTGGCCCAAAGTCCCTGCACATGTAACACAGAATTGATGCAGGGAGGAGTAGTGAGCCTGACCTGTTCTGAACACATTGGACACTGCCAGGTAGCTGCAGGCAACAAACACTGGAAGGTACCGACTACCGAGGCACGCTGTGTCCTATCAGAGAAGGGATGCTGTTTGCTCTGCGAATGCACACACCTAAATGCAAAAACATGGTGCTTACGGCAGCTGGAGCCCATTTGTACACCCAGCAAACCTCAAGGGTGAGTGCAAAAGGGAGACGGAAATCAGTGCAAGATCTTGGCCTGCAAGAGACAGCGTGTAACAATGCAAACGCCTGGTACAAAGATTTCATGCAAGACAGACAAACTAAGCCTGGCTTGGATTCTGAGTAGTTTCATTGGGGAGAGAAAAGGAAGAGCAGTTTAGAAAACATAAAAAAAAATTTGTTATAACTGACATTTAAGGTAATATTATTTAAACAAAAGGAAAATAAGTGTTTTTTTACAAGTAAAAGATGGTGTATTTTTTGTTTCTGATTTTGATTTTCAAAGTGGAAAGCTGCCAGTTCCAACTGCTGCAGGAAAGAGAACCATGTGTACTGGCATTGGGCAGGTCTGGGGGAATAGTTTACTGGTAAAAGGGAAATCATACCTGCCTGGTGTCAGAAGAAATTAAAGTGGAAGTGGTAAGTCCATAGCAAAAATGAAGGAAGGGTAAGACTACACAGAGTTGAGATGAACATCTCTTGGCCTCCACCCTGCACTGGGCTCACGAGTGACACCAAAAAAGCTTCTCTAGCAGAGAGAAGGATGAGACCCCTTTCACGTACACACAGATGTATGTTAGGCTAAAGACTGTATTCTACTAAGATCTGAGGTACCAACACCAAAACAACTGCAATTTGATTTATGTAGGTTGAGAGTAACTAAGATACAAACCAACCATGAGAGAACTGCTTAACTTAATCGAAGCTACAATGTCTTATGAGAGCTTCCTTTAGCAATTGTATTGAGCTATTTCTACAACCAGTTGCTCATCCCAGTTCTGATGAAAAGCAATGGGGCTGGTTAGTGAGAAAGATGTGTCGCCTCATTTCTTAGCAGCTGTTTGGTCCTGGATGTCTCAGACTGAACCAGTTGGCCCTCCTCTGCCTGACAGCAGTAGTGTCCAAAGAATCACACGCTAACCTAGATCTCAGCAGAGCTCGGTTTTGGTTTTCACTATGCCAGTGCCCTGCAGGGTGACCTGAAGCAACTTAAACCATTGCTTTTGTGCCATTACTTTCTTGTCTCTAGAGGGAAGCTTGTGATATAGATCATATGTGTAAAGAGGTTTAAGACCTTCAGACATAAAGCGCTGCCAGTGAACTGCTATTACTTTACTATGCAGTTGGCAGCAGCCTCTCCTGCAGAAGAAAGTGTAAATCTATTTCCCAACCAGCTTTTATATTCGCCACAACCTGCCATCATCCAGATGCATAGTTCATTAGAGACTGTTCAGTTTTATCTGTCTGTAAAGTCTCATGTGAAAAAAAAAAAAAGCCTTACTGATTAAACATACAATTCAAATACATCTTCTGGAGTACAGTAGACAATTCCTAGCACTTTATCTGCACTGACTGAAACGCAATCTGTGCCACTTAGAGCAGAACAATGCTCGATTTCTTCATACTTCTCTTGAATTGTTAACACATAAAGCTGAAACACAGCCCATTTTCACAGAGAAGTTCTCTTCTGACATACTCAGTATGTTAACTGAGAGTATACAAATCTGCTTCAAAGCTAATAGGCTTTTTTTTCTTCCTGCAAACACACTTCACATTTGCACACTCTTGCTTTCTCTCCACTTCAACAGCAATAGTATTTGGTAAAGCTCTCCAAACTGGAGCCACTGCAGAAAGACTGTATTTACTGATGTTTGGGTAAGAATTAATAAGAGACCTGGTTGTGTCTCCATTCCTCCAAGTAAAAAAAAAAAATTTAAAAAAATCAAGTCAATATTTACACACCCACTGGTGAAATAAATCCCCTTCTCCCTCGAGAAGTGGCAAATAAAATGAAGTGCTTGAAATGGATTTCATGGAAGGGGACTGTGTTTGTTTGCTTGTTTTATTTCAGAGCTTGGGAGGAGTTTTGTTTGTTTGTGTTTTGTTTTATTGTAATTTAAATGCAAATGTACTGCACAGAGTGTATCAAAGCAGCTTCAAAGCAGGACCTTTCATTAAGGACCAAAAGCTCAGGAGCCCTTGCATGCTGCTAGACTCATCACTGGATGTGGTGGACACAAGGCTCAGGTACGTCAGGAGCTGAACAATCTCCATTCCCACTAACCACCCTCTTGGGATGCACTCAGCTCAGCCATGATGGGGCTGAACATGCCGAGTGAGAAGCTGTTAACGTTCCAGCAAGTTAGATACAATATAAACAATTTAATCAGCATTGTTCTAGCTCTCCCAGCATAGACATCCTGTCCAAAGCTTGTCAGGGCCAATGGAAAGACTCACATTGACTTCTCAGGCCTCCAGAACATGCTCTGGTTTCACCAGGACTTCTTGTTTGTATAGACCCACAGCTAACTCCAACCTTTCCAGTCCACAGTTCTTTTAAAATGGAAAGATCTACCAGTAACAGATTTGTTTTTTGCCTCAGTAACAAACTACTTTGCTGGTGGTCTTCTTCCATCCACATATCTTGGGCTTCTCTGTTCCGTGTGATTCATAAGTCCCTTTATTAAAGCAATAATCAGATCATCAGGGACTCTGATCCCATCAACATGTCTGTTGGAGGTAGTTTCCTCTCTGCCAAAGGCAAATCTCCCTGAACTACACACCTGGACCAAATCCCACACAGCTCTGCAATGCTTGAATTTCCAGTGTGAGCTGCCCCATGTCAGCCAACCACAGCATTATGTGTGCAGCATGATTGACATTTCTGCACCATTAATTAGGATGGAACAAGTTACCTTTACTTTAGTTAAGATTTTCCTATCAAAATTACCTTTTGTTCAATCCTACATAATAAAGTCACTATTCTTATGGCTTTAGAAAAAGAACTCCTAATGTTTTTGCACAAGATACTTAAAGCTTTTACAGAAGGGAGAATCACTTCCATGCATTTCACTGAAAACTCTTTCCTGGACCAGCTAAGCTGTAGCAGGTAGTGTATCAGCCTTCCTCATGTGGTTTAGGAGGATTTAAACTGCCAAACTTGTTCTTGACTGAAACTGCCACTGACTGCAGCTGAGCATCCCCCATTCATTATGTAGAGTACTGGGAGCAGATTTGTATATGCTCGCAAACAGAAATAAATGCATTAATACTGCCAACACTCAATAGCAACATCTCCACACTTTCAGGGGAAAAAAAAAAGGCAAGGAGTGTACAAGTTAGCAAAAATCCTGCTCTTCTACTGCTCAGTTACAGCAATAGAACTGCAAAGAATTTCAATGCATTCAGCTGAAATTTATGTTTGTGGAATAGCAGAGAATTTGGCCCTTATATATTTCAGAAAAGTAGCCAAGGGGGTAAGTCCTCATTTGCAGCATCCAGTGGCATCACTATAGAGGAGCCATTGTACAGACCAAACCAAGACATTTTTAAGCCTGCTTCCCACTTCCATTCCCCCAAAGTCTGTGGGATTGAAGAGCAGCCTTGTCAGGGCTCAGGATTAGTTCAGGGTCAAGTTCTACACTCCAAAAACCAAGGAAGAAACACTGTTTACTCTCCAGTTTCTCAGAAAACAGTCAAACCCCTCTTCATATGGAACATCTCATTTGTGTGTCATCAGCAAACTTTTCCATTGGCAAACACACCATGCTTCAACATTTGCTTCATATGTAGACAAAATTCATGCTTTATCAGTGTCATCTTGCTTCATAGCCAGCCTGAACACCTGCCTTTCTTCTCTTATATTGTTCTCCAGCATTTCTTTATTATGAGCTAACATTAAACTACTTCTTGTTTAGATTAAAAAGGGCAACTTTTAATCTCATTCAATTGCTCAGTGTATCTTGAGATGCTCTTCTCCAAACAGCTCTGATTGTGGCTCTTTTCCCATCAAATCCCATATTTAGCACACAAGCCACACCAAAACTCACTGCAAGACTTGCATTAATCAGCAGAATGAAATAAAGGAGACTATTTAATATTTTACATCTTCAAAATCTTGAATAATCAACAATACTTTGTTAATATTCTCATCAGTGGCTATACCCCAGGCAGGGAGCAAGTACAGTATTTTCTCTGTAACAGTGATGCAGTGCACTTGACAACCTCACTGGCAAATGTCTAATGCCGCCTCAGTCATTAATTGATGTGGGTAACGCAGCTCTCACCTTTGCCTTCCTCAAAATAACACACACAAAACACCCAAACCAGCCATCCCCATCAAACACATGATGAACAGGTTCTTAGTACAAAAAACACTTTGATGCCCCTAATGTGCCTTTCATCATAGCATCCTAAAAGTACTTTGTAGTTATTCATGTGTTCTCTAATTCATCACCCACCCACGCAGTTTTCCCTAATTCACCAGCTGGATATACAGAAAGCTTCACATACATAAAGCTGTGATTCTGAAAGAGGTGCCTGAGCACTCACACATTCCCAGCCATCTCTGGGAGCTGGATGTATCACCCCAACTTCAGAAAATAAAATCAGACCATCAGAAACTTGTTCCATCCCAATCACAGTGAATAGCAAAGCAAGGAGGAGAACCCAGGAGCCCAGCCCCACCATGTCACAAGTCCACAGAGCCTCCCCTCAACACCACTGCGCTTGGTCAGTATTGCAAAACATGCCTGGCCTATGTATGTCATCAGCAAAGGGACCCTGTGTAGAAAATAAAGTTTCTCTGTGCTCTTCACCCCTTCATCCTGATCTGTTTTTTCCTTGTTTCCCCCCTGACATTATTAAACAACAGCAACAAACTAGTTTCTGGGTAAAACTTTCCCCAAAGTAGTTGGAAGACAGCAAGAAATGCCAAACTTTCTATTTTCCTCCTTCTTTAAAGGGGAAATAACATTGATTTAAAAATTTGTAAACAAAACTGATCAGCATTTTATATCTGTTTTTTGGGGTTTTTTTTTAGTCCAACAAAGACCACCCTCTCCCTCTAGCAATACTAGGAGGGGACTATACTGAAAATTATAGATTCCAGAGTTTGCAAGAGAACCACAAAAGCTTAATTATAGTTACTGACATACCAAACACCCACTGAAGGCTTAATCTTCCCTTGGCCACAAATAACCACACAAAGTGAAGGTAGCAAACTGACATCAACCAACCTCAACCAGGGCCAGCTTATTAACACACCAGGGCATGAAGACATGCCTCTCAATTCCTGTCACAACCTAAAGGAGACATGTGTGGGGGACAGTTATTGCTGTCAGCCCATCAGCAGTACTGACCTGGTTTGTTTGGGGTGGGGTTTATCCCCCCTAGAGTAGGGTTGCACAAGTTACCCCTTCCAGATGTCTTTCTCCCAGAACAGGCTTGAAAGATCTCCTGAGAGATACAACACTTGTGCTTGGTACCATTAAGACATCTCTGCTGCTCCCAGACCGCGTACCCCATCCTCTCAGGTCCCCACAGCAGTGGTGTTGGGGGGCTGAAACAGCCCTCAGCTGCAGATGTAGGTGAGACACTCCTGGGAATCAGCAAACATCTGGACTGCTCTGCCCCAGCCCTGGGTGCTCTTGGGCTGTGTTGGCAGATCCTGAAGGATTGGTGCTTGTGGGCAGCTCACAGATTCCCTGCCAACAGCTGCAGTCACATCAAAGGCTGTATGTCTAAAGTGATGCTAAAAGGGTTAGAGAAGGTGAAGCATCAGCTGGGGTGTTCCCAGGGAGCCCAAGGAGGCTACTGAGCACCAGCTC
>NW_010316893.1:85894-92059 GCF_000700745.2 Antrostomus carolinensis | reverse complement strand
ATATTTTTTTTTAATTTTTAATTTTTAAATATATATATTTTTCAGCATTTTGGCTGGGCAAATATTCATTCTCCTCTTCCATCTCCAGCTTGTGATTATAGTTTGAACATTTGCTGTATGTATTGAAGTATTATTAAGTGATTTTTATGAGCTGGGAAAGAAATTTGTCATGACCATGCTCTGTGGTGGATGAATTTTCCATATTCTATGATCTATGGACTGTTAACTGAGAATTCTACCCTGGATCAGGAGGGATACTGTGCTGAACAGAAACTCAAGTTGCAACATCCAAAATAGGTGGATTATTGTTCATTGAAAAGGAAGGTAAGATTTGAAGAAGCTTATCAGGAATATAGGCCGACTGGTTAGCAGTGGATTTCCTTAAAATGTGTCCTGTTGGTCCCAGTGGCATTTCTGAAGTGTAATGTAAAGATCAGATAGGAATATGATTTTCTATCTAACAAAAGAATACAACATGAATTTTCCTCTTATGCACCAATTCTTAAGCTGGGAGGGAAAGTGCAAAGCACAAATACAATGTGGGTGCATAGGCGGGAATTAGTGAGAGTCAGTGATGTGGTTATATTTGCACAGACAGATTTATATTTGAAATTCATGGGGATCATCACGAACTGTCTTACAGGACACCTATGCTATGTTTCATAGGACTCATGTTTAAGACATTCCTAGAATCAATGGCGGAGATGATGTATTTGTTCATAATTGCCATATGCTTATTTTATGGAGTAAGATTTAATTTACCTATTGTAAAGCCATACTAACTTTGAAAAAAGAATCTGCATTTTTATAAGTATGTGTAAAAATGCAAGCACACACATATGCATATACAAAGAGTCATCAGTTATCATTAACTGAACTTAATTTTCCAGATTTATTGTGCATAGTTGGTGTTTATATAAGAAACATATATATATATATATGTATTTGTAGTATGTTTCTTCATTTATGAATCTGACCATCTGTCTCTCATTTCACTATAATATTCTATCATTTACTAAGATTAACTGGTAATAGATGTGTCTTTTCAGTTCTTTCCCATGGTAAATCTGTAAACTGAATGCACTTTAATCTAAAAATTACTTGTAAAGTTTAGGTGAGAAACCACATTAACTTGGTTTTATAGATCTATTTTTGACTGTGTCCAGGACTTAGTATTCTTCTAAATGGAGTGTGTTGTTCAGTAAGTGCATGTTTATTATGTAGTTGGCTATTACCTTGGCAGCTAAGGAAGCTCTCCCTTTTGTCCCTTTATGAGAGCTAAAGCAATATCAGAAACACTTCTTCTCACTTCATTAGATCTAGATACGCCTTAATGGTTTTTAAAGCCATGCTCCTAGTAGTAGTAATAATATTGCACTGCATTTTATACCTTGCTTCTAGTTAACTGTAGAATGAACCTACTGCTGTTAGCTCTATGTACATTTCTTAATTTGCATGTAGTTTTAATTTTTAGATAAATTTCCTCATCAAATTAAATAATTTATAGTAAATAATGTCAAAAGCACACAAACCAGATCAGCCTACTGGCAATAATGTGATTTGGAGGTTTCTTTTTCTTGGTTTCTTCCTCAGAAAAGTAATGGAGAAAGAGCATATCATATTTGCTTAGCCTATCATAAATTACCAAAGGATAATATTAATAGGAAAAAGCCCCATATTAAATAATTTTCTGGTTTATGGGGGTTTTTTGTTGTTGTTGTTTGTTTTGTTTTGTTTTGTTTTGTTTTTTAAAAGAATAGCCATATTAACTATTTGGTTTTTTAAAAAGGAAAAACTCACTTTTTCTTCTGATGATTATTTTGTTATTAATCTATACAGATTTTACAAAATTACAGAGCAAACGCTATTAGAAAAACAGTTTTCATTAGCGTTATTCCATAAAATCAGTTCTTTCTTAGGTTTTAAAGTTGAAGAATACCAAAAGGCTGTATGTGTTTTATATGAAAGTACTGCATAATATCCATAGGACACACACACAAAAATCTGCTTTGAACGCCATGGATTAAGTGGAAATAATGATTGCCTCCGGCTTAGAACAAATGCCTTCCAGAAGGGTATTGCAGACATATTACAAGGACTACTGTCACATACATGTTTATCAGAATAACTACAAAAATCCTGTTTATCAGTTTCCAGGTTACTGAACAAAATTAAATCTTGACTTATTTCTTTCATAGGCTTTACAGACAGTTTGTCTGGTTTGCATAAATTAAATAATTCTACAAGACTTGCAAGCTTGAGTCACAGGACATAGCATTAGGGAGCTTACTCTTGTGGTATTATATCTGCCTATGTTTACTTCAAAAAATCCAAATATCTATTGCTTCAAGGGCAACAAATGTCTTATACAATCAATTAAATGATTGCTGAAAATTATGGAGGAGGGGTCCTAATTGGTCACTGAAAAATTGACTTGTTAAATTTAACTTATCTGGAGATTATTCCTTAAACTAAGAAGTGGCTATTAGGACTGACTACAATTATTCGGTTTTATTGAGTTGCTCATTTAAGCAAATAAATCTCTCTTTGGAAACTGTATTTTTTAAATTTTAGTATAGTCATTAGTATGTATCTTATGTCCAGTACAAAAGAATACTTAAAATACTCTTTTATCCTTAGGTATCTTATTTTGTATTAATATCTCCAAATTTCTCTGAATTTTACAGAGATGAGTTCAAAGAAGCCAGCTACTTATATAGTGTTTTTTTATGTGCTGTGCAGTTGCAGTGCTTTGTGTGGAGGTTTAGATGTTGTTGCTTTCCCTTGTTTCTAATAGCATTTTAGAGTAAATAGTTAAAATGGGATAGCCCACTCCGAGATACAAATCATCCCACAAGAAAATGTTTTATTTCTGTACACTGCATATACTATACCATTTCTTTGCATTCCTACAGGATATGTGGAACATTGCTGTAAAAAATACCAAACACAACTGTGTTTTCTTTCCCTTATGAGATAACTCTGAGCAACCCTGGTAACGTCCCTGGTACGGCATCAGGATGCCATAAATTGGAGGCACTGCCCCATCTCACCGTGATTAAACTCCAGAGCAAGTGAATCTGGGTTTAAACACAGATCATATAAACTGTTCCACTGTCTGTGATCAGCCATCCCACAACCCTGACATTTATCCTGACACACTTTGGGGCACTGAAACCTCAAGAAAAATTGTAGTGTTTGGGTTTGTTTTTGTTTTTTTTTTAAAAAAAGTATATGGTGCTGAATATTACAGCATTTCTATGAGAACAAAGTTGCTTGATGGTAAGATATAGTATATCATTTTTTATTAATTAATTTAGAAGAGCCTAGCTATTTGTAATCCATCTCCAAAAAAGCCTCAACCCAAACTCTCAAGAAAACCCTAGCTCTTGCTTTTCTTATTATCCTTCTGAAATTTTTGCTTATTTACTTGCTGAACAGTACATCTTACAAACTACTTTTCACTGATAGCAGCATGAAAAGTGAACCAAAATTAAAGTCCAATTAACCTACTAAGACTATAATAATCAATATGACTTATGAATGTAAATTCCTGGGTTTTGCCCTGAAAACCTCTTCACATTAACTGTTCTTCCTACACTTTTGAAGCAAGTTGATGGCTATTGCTCGTTTTAAAAAATGTTAGAATATTTTTGATATTGTTTTGAAACAGCAAGAATTTAAGAAAAATGAATATTCAATATTGAATAAATAAATCTTTAAAACACGTGAATGGATACCAGTGCCATGCCTTTGTTTGATCCCTGAAGCCTTCTGTCTGGAGATGTAGTTACCATGCTGTTATCTACTGCTGTTTGCCAATGTTGTGCTCTTTTTAATTGCATTTCTTGCCCCGACTTAATGTTTTTTTTCACCATTTGTAATTTATGAACTACTAAAGATGATGTTTGATGTAGGTGCAGCATGGAACAGAGTAACTACTGCTGTAAACCACAAATTTTGTCAGTGTCAATCAAATTATGCTTTCTGCATAGTAATGTGGGTTTTAATGATATCTGTGAGAATTGTTTAACTCATTAGACCTGTGAATGCCAAATAACCTTATAACTAAGATACTAAGGTAATTGTGCTGAAAATCAGAAGTTTAATTCTCATCAGCTGCCATGAAATGGGCTGTGACTGTGCAGGTTATGAGCCTCTAATGAAAAAACTCTTTACAAACTCTAGCTGTTGTCTTGATCCTGACAATAGTCAGAGATAGAAATTATTTGAGGACTTAATAATACACAATGGCAGCTCATAAAAATCAACACCATTTGCAACCAACAAATAGCTTTTAATAGGACATTGTCTCAAGCACAGGATGGTGTTTTGGTAGAGGAAAGAGTGGAAAAAAAGAGCGGAAGTGGACAATCACTTCTTAGGGCTGACCTTGTTTGCATCTGTTTCCTAACAGAAGCAGTAACTTCCATCTACACCAAATAGTTCTCAAGTAACCATTTGCTAGTCTATGCTTGATCTATTTCTTTTTCACTAACTTTGTTGAAAACCCCCGTTTTTTGACAAATACATCTATATAGAGGTTGCAGTTCAATGAGCAATATTTAGAGCTGATCATATTAAATCAGATACTGCAGGGACTTCTGTCTTTTTCCTCTGTTCTGTGTACACTTATCTGCCATTTCATCAGTGACATTACCATTTTATTCTTTAAAATCTCTTATTTTTGCTGTATTCTGATGTGTCATAGGCAGAAGGTGGCTCTTTTTCTTTTCCCCAAAAAGAAATTAATTTTAAATATAGGCTTGGGGGAAGCAAAGGTCCATAGGTTTTGATCAAGAAGAAAAACTTTTAACTTTCTTAATGCTTATATTATGACACACTGTTAAAAATGTGTAAAGAGATTCAGATTAAAACCTGTCTGTGCCACTCCAGTCCCATCTATGCAAAAACTGCTAGCAATAAAAATATTTCTTAAAAGGAACCTCTTAATTTTTCTTTTTTATGCCCTCTATAAATTTAGATACTTTCATTGTGCCATCTGAGAACAGAATAAATATGCTTAATTTACTCTGTGTGACCCTTTCCTCTTTTACATATTACTTCATTAAAAAATGTATCTCAAGTGGTAATAATAGGAAAAAAAAACAACCACTTGAAATACTAAGTGGTGCCTGAGTAGACTAAAGCTAAGGATTCATTTTTTTCACTGTCTCATGAAGATCATAGTGTATCATTTCAAGCAAATGTAAAAGGCTAAGTCATTTCTTAAAAGAGAGTTTCAGCAGAGGATCAGTGGGAAAGGTGCCTACAAATATTCTCCCTAGATTCTACAAATTGTAGTTTCTCTAAATCAATCTTTTGGGTCAGTCCAGATTCCTGGCTGTATCTTTATACAGTGCTCGATCTTCTTTGAAAGCCCAGCTGAGATAACTGCATAAGATTAAAGCAGGGCTGGGACTGCCTGACTCAGCTGGCCTCAGTCCCTGCAGAGGGATGTGAGGGTGACAGTGCCTGCCATACCAGGTCAGTGCAGTGAAGGCATTGAGCTGTTGCTGACAGTGACCATTGTCATGAACTGCAGAAGGGGAGGTTGTAACAAATGCTGAGTACAAAAGTGTGTAGCAAGCTCCTCACAGGAAGATTGTGTTTCTCATCCCTTTTGGTAAGAGGTTGAAAAATGAGATATGGTCCTTTAAACTTATTTTTTTCTAAGTGTTCGAATGATCTCTCTATGGTCCAACCTTTTTTTATGGATCTTTCTAAGCTTTTACATAACTTTTGCATTTGCTTCTTTTCAATTGCAGAGAATATACTGATGTAAACGTGTCCCTCAAAAATTCAAGCACATACAGAGTCAGGCAACAGCTGGTCCATGAAGTGTGCATTAGCTTTGTGTGCACTGAGGTCATCCGCAAATTGTTGATTTATTACCTACTGAAGCAATAATGACCAGCAGTTTTAAATGGACCTTCAATCTACATAGCTTAATGTGTCTTGGAAAAAAATCTTTTTCTTCTAAATTGCTGTATATATATTTTAAGCATCTCTTCCTATGTATCCTGTATTTAATGTGGAAGAAAAAAATTTGCTCGGCAATTAATTTTGCATAATCATAGAATCATAGAATGGTTAGGATTGGAAGAGACCTTAAAGATCATCTAGTTCCAACCCCCCTGCCATCAGCAGGGACATCTTCCACTA
>NW_010316893.1:33150-85879 GCF_000700745.2 Antrostomus carolinensis | reverse complement strand
CTGGCCGTAAACACTTCCGGGGGGGGGGCATCTACAACTTCCTTGGGCAACCTGTTCCCGTGTCTGATCACCCTTACAGTGAAGAACTTCTTCCTAATATTGAATCTAAACCTACCCTCTTTCAGCTTAAACCCATTTCCCCTAGTTTTGTCATTAGTTGCCCTTATGAAAAGTCCTTCCCCAGCTTTCTTGTAGGCCCCCTTCAGGTATTGGAAGGCTGCTATAATATCTCCCCGGGGCCTTCTCTTTTCCAGGCTGAACAGCCCCAACTCTTTCAGCCTGTCTTCATAGGAGAGGTGCTCCAGCCCTCGGATCATCCTGGTGGCCTCCTCTGGACTTGTTCTAACTGTTCCATGTCTTTCTTGTGTTGGGGGCTTGAGAACTGGACGCAGTATATAACATACTGTATATTGTAGTTTCCTTGCTGAGAGGCTAGCTCCTTTATAATTGCTGCAAAAGACTCCATTCTAATTGGATTTATTCTCAATAAACTTGATCTTTCTATTATTTTTATATTTTTCTGCACCTTGAGTATCCTAATTATCCCTTTCTGCTAATAGAAGTCGATTCTTCTCTTGGTTTATGCTATTTCATTATACTTACATTTTTATTACTTTTGAACAAACTATAGCACACACAGTTTGCCATCTGTTATAATATTTTCTTAGAAAAATATTTTTTCTTCACAGTTTGCTAATTGCTGTTACTTTCTCCTAGTAAACGTTCATTATTTTATGTATCTGTTTCAAGCTTGAGAAAAGGGCTGTTTGATACTCACTTCCTGCATCTCTCTCCTCCTTCCTCTCTCCCTTCCTCTTCACCTCCCTCTCTCAATTTTGTGTGTGCACATGTAGAAATTGTCATCCCTTTTCAGCTATTCAACTAAACTATGTTGTCTTTGCCACATTTCTGACCCTCTTGACAACCTGGAGTATGAGATAGAACAAGGCTAATGGGTAGAAGTTTCAAATTCTTGTAGTCCATCTAGTATTTGTTATGCTTTGAATGGGATTAGAAACTGACTTGCAGTGATTTTTATTATAAAAAAACCCAAAACAAAACAAAAAACCAAAAATTTTTTCTAAGACAATGGCAGATGTAGCTGATTCACTTAGTACAGGTGTCTTCCCAAGTTTTCCATTCCCTGTAAGGAAAGGATCTAGTCCAGAAACTGCTGAGATTTCTTTCTGATTTTTTTTTTTTTGGTTGGTTGGTTTTTTTTCAAATTAAAAGAAACATCAGTTATTCAAATTTCTTAAAGTAAAAAATGAGTCTTTTGTTAGAAGTCATGGTGCAAGTTTCTGTAATTGATCATGCATCTGATGATCCTTTAAGCATAATTCTCATAAAATTATTCATGTTCTTTCATAGGGAAAAATTTCAAATATCACACCTATTTATCCATTTTTATGATAATATTAAACATATATGCTTTTGTATGCTTTTAGGCTAAATTCTTCCACCAAAGAATACATGACTGAACTCTATATGCAACCACACAGGCTTGACTCAAAGCCAGTGGTCAATGCTTGCAATACTACTCTAGAGGAGGCCTCTAACCTCTCTTCTGCTGTAAATTAGGGAGTTAAACAACTTAGAAAATACAAATCTTAGTGGTTTCTAGAGTGAGAAAGCATTAGATTGCCCATCCCTCATTCAGGACAATTCTATTTGTAAGTCATATAGCGGTTGTAACCAACAGACTTGCAAAAGTGTCTGGACACAAGATGCAGCCACAAAAAGCAGCTTGCAGGATGGATTTGGAGTTCTTCTTAGCTTACTAGAAGGTTTTACATAATAGAGAATGAGGAAATTGGTCTTTTTTTGCTGCTGATAATGTAGTTGCTACTGAGAACTAATGCTAATTTCTGATAGTTTTTTACTGCGTATTCCAGCAGAGCATGGTACGCACTCAGGTGCTAGTGAACTATGTGCTAAGTACGATGGCTGTTGTGCAAAGTATAGTTTATTATCCCCATTTTACAGATGGGAAGACTGAAGTGCGGATTGCTGACAGCAAATGAGTCCCTCGGTGCTGTAGTCAAGAAGAGA
Source organism: Antrostomus carolinensis (assembly GCF_000700745.2). Taxonomy (NCBI): domain Eukaryota; kingdom Metazoa; phylum Chordata; class Aves; order Caprimulgiformes; family Caprimulgidae; genus Antrostomus; species Antrostomus carolinensis. Next base: position 83,827 of record NW_010316893.1, on the reverse strand, counting down.
GCCCAGAACTCCCAAGTCATGTCTGTGCTTTAACCATGACACACAGTGATGAGTATGTCATGTTCCTATCACTGACTTAAGCAGCAATACAGCTGTGAATATCTGGAACAGGGGAGCTGAGCGTCTCTGCACTTGCTACTTAGCTGCTGTTTTGAAATATTATCCAGAGGCATAGAAGGTGTTTGTAGTTGTTGCTGAGAAACCGAACAGAGACATGGATATTTTAATTCTTGTTGTGAGAATGTTCACAGCAGTCAAATCTTTTTGAGCCTTCCTGGGAAACATTTAGATTTGGTTTGCTCCTAAGTGCTTGCAATTATGATTATCACTTTGTCATTTAAATTTGGTCGATGAAGCAGTTGCTTCCTTGAGCATGGCTCTTAATAGAGACCAGGGCTATAAAACATTCCTCTCTTTACCTCTCTCCTGTGTTCATGGGGGGCATTCTCCTTGGAGGCAAAGCTCTGGTGAGCAAATTATATTCCAGCGCGCAAGCACTAGGTGGCATGAGTCATTTTATGGGCACTTCAGTATTTCAACTAACTCCATCTGTTCAGTACATGAATTACAAATTCAGCCACAAACACTGTTTAGAGGCACATCATAAAAAGTTAGCTGGAAGTTATTTGTATTGCTGTATACTGTATATTCTTTATTCTGCACACTATGCAGCTGTTATATTTGATGATTGTTCCAGGCTCAAATTGGGGTAAAACAGTGATTTTCTTGAGTCTGTTTATTATAATAAGTGCCATGTTTTGTGGAGCTATACAAAAACATTGGGTCTCCACATTTGAGGTACTGTTTGAAGGACAGAACTGAAAAGGGGGATTGCATTAATACTAGCTTGAAAACATCCAAGGACTAGATAATTCTTGTGGTGGTTTGACCCAGAGTGGGACCATCCGGTCCTTCACTCACTCCCGCAACCCAGTGAGATGGGATGGAAGACACAACAAAGGGAGCATGGGATTAGGAATGAAGGACAGGGACAGCTCACTTAACAGTTATGGTCATGGGCAAAACGGACTCAAACTTGGGGAAGAAAAATCAATTTAATTTGTTGCAAATAATCTGAGCAGACGAAATAACCATGTCTTACAACACCTTTCCCCACCCCTCCCTTCTTCCTGGGCTCAAATAAATTTGGCTCCTGATGTCTCTGCCTCTCCACCCCTCCCCCCCCGCCAGCAGCACAGGGGGCAGGGAGTGGGGGTTGCAGTCAATTCACCTCTGCCAGTCTTCCCGGCATGGGAGTCTAGGAACAAGATGTTCCAACACGAGCTTCGCATGGAGTCACAGACCTCTTCGGGCTCAGCTCCCGGCTCCAGCATGGGGACATCCATGGGCTGCATGAGACTTTCCCCCACTCTGGGGGTCCACTCCCCACTCTGGCTCAGGGTCACAATTTCAGTCACACTTGCCCTCAGGCTCAACTTCTCTGCTGCAGCGTGGGTCCTCTGTGGCCTGTACGTGGGTTCTGCTCTGCCGTTGAATCCATGGGCTGCAAAAGAGACTTTCCTTGTCTTCTCTTACTCCATCAGGTGAACCGGGTGTGTGGATCTTCATCTTTCCTCTCACGTAGAAGCTCTCTCCCTCTGTCTTCTGTCCTTTGTTTAGGCTGATGGTTGTCTTTTTGTTTGTCAATGGCCTCCCTTCCAGGTACCACACCTTCTTTTCAGGACAGTCCTTCCCCTCACAAATATGGATTTTCAGAGGCGTTTCTCTAGTGCTCATTGGCCCAGCCTGGGCTGGGTTAAGGAGGGCTGACTTTGGAGCCAGGGGAGCTTTACAGTCTCACAAGGCTGCCCTTCCCCCACTACCAAAAAAAAAAAGTTCCCTCCCCCCAGCAAACCCAACACAATTCTATATAAACATTTCTAAAAATCTTGTAGCTATTACTCCCAACAGTTTCAAGAGAAATTTGTTTAATAATCCTTAAATGTATAAATTAGGTACATTAACAACAAGGCAGTTTTTTCCATCTTAAGGATTGCAGTGTTCAATGAAGACAGAGGTAAACTTACAATTTTTAAACTGACACATAGATACAGATGCCTGCCCAAAGCAGTTCAGTGGGCTATATTTTTTCCTTCTTCAGGAACTGTTTCTTTTTTTATCCATTATCTACTTCTTGGAAAACACAGAAGCAATTCTTTGAATAAGGCTTGTAATTCACATCTTCAACTCCTTCCACTCCTAGGTAATTTCTTTAAACAGTAGATAGAATTTTGTCCCTTCCTTCTGTGCATCCCACTCAGCCAGTGGGATCTTGACTGAACAGCTGCAACACAAAGTATTTGATAATACCCCTTTCTTAACCTGTTCTCCTCCCCTACACCTTTATATCTGTGCCCTTTAACAGCAGAAAGGTGTAGGCTGGATGGATTTGCCAAGGAGAGGATCTGAACATTGAAACCCACAGGGAGGGAGGCACCTTTTGGTAGGCTGCATAAAGTACCTGAACCCTGTAGAGCAGCTAGATTTGTAAGGCATGTCTTGTTTCTCAGTATGCCTCTGTTCCTTGGCTCTAGCAGGATCTTGTTTGGCTTTCTAGCCATCCTGGATCACATTCAGATGTGTTTAGTCCTTCCTGTAGGCACTGCAGGGGCTCTGGGTACCCAGTGCAAGATTGTACTGTTGGATGCAGGTACTGAAGAGCCCAGACACAGACAATCTTTTTTTTTATTCACCAGTGGATGTGTAAACCAGCTCACTTTTATATTTGAAAGTTCATGAGGGTGGCAATATTTCCTTTCTCATGTACAAATGATGTGGCATGCCCATTTTTCTTCTTCCTAACACTGCACCAGGCTTTCAAACACATGACTCCCACTGCTTAGGTGAAAGTCTCTGCTCCTAATTTATGAGGTATTTCAGAACAGAGCTTGCTAGATGTCTCATAAGTTTCTAAGCTTGAAGACATTCCCAGGCCCATTAAATATTGGAATATTTCACATCTAAACTGAAAATATTAACTTCAGAGGAGGAAGGTGGTACAGTCACTCAACATGCACTGTTCAAAGTTACCAAGTGAGTTAATGGTTGGACTTGTCCTTTCTCATCCCATGCCTCACAAATATTCAATCAATGATGTATGCCTTTAAAAAAGATGGAGGTTTTTTAAGAATACTAGACTCCAGCTCGTGTTGCATCCCCTACTTTTTTCCCTAATGCTTGTGAAAATACCACATTTTTTGACTCATTATTTCTTGTTTCACAACATATCATTATTTTAAGTTCACAGTATCACTGCAAAAGAATTTAAACTATCAATTTAAACATATGTTTGCAGTATTATGTGAATATTTTTTGCAGTTCTACAGGTTGATCCATTATATTGTAGTCCAAGTGTTCAATAAACTCATCTCATTGTAGGAAATTAACCTTTATCTTTAGGGAGAAAAAAAAAAAAATAGTTATTTGACTCATTGTATTTGGATGAGCTAAATTACATAGCAGAACAGTCCCAAATGTTAAGATTTTTAAATGAAATAGGAAGATTTCTCTTGGAAACCTTCAAAATTCTATATATCTTCCATTTAATCTTGTTTATTATTAATTTAAAATTTCTCTGTACCACCTACCAGGAGTAGGTACACAAGACGATTTGACTTTGATCATGAGTACTTATCTGGAATTATATTCCAAAATGCAGAACTGGAAAAAAAAATTGCTTGATGTAGAAATAAGCTGAGAATGCCTTCTTATGACAGAAAAGTTTTACAGAGATTAGAAGAAAAAGAAATCAAGTGAAAGAGGACAAACTGAAACAGAGGGGGCAAATAAAATGTTAGTGTGTCAGAGCTTCAGGGAAATACCTATTTTTTTTCTTTTAACATTCTGCACTCACACCTGTATAAGTAACCTGAGTTTCTGAACAGCCTGATGGCTTCAGCAGGTGCTACTGAGTGTCTAGTACTGTTCAAAATCAACCCAATAGGACGCGTCATGAAGTATTCTTTCTTTACCTTTCAATAAATTGTAGCCATCAACTGCCTTCACACTTGGGGTTTATAAAGAATTCGTTTATTCTCACACTCTTAAAAACATCAAATGAGGAAATTAAGTGGAGGAAAAAAGCATAACAATTTCTGAAAACTTTCAGAGCAAGGAAATTTTGTTTCATTTCTAGTATTCCCCAAATAATTCACCAAGTCACCCTACTTCCAGGGAGCAGACCTCATATTGATTATTTAACTTCTAAACTTTAGATCTTATATTTGTAGGTCAAAGATGGTCAAATAGATACTGGTTCATCCCATCTAAGTGTAGACATTGATACTCAATGAACTGAAATTTCTAAACAAAGAACAAAGGTCTTTTAGGGACTGGAACTGAATCTGCGCCTCAAATCTGTATATTTTAGAAAAGTCTGTGGAGTTTATTAAAAAGCTAACATAATGGAAGTTCAAGCTACAGCTGTGGCATAGCTGGCTGTCAGGGCTGTACTTACATGCATATGCAGCGTGCATCATCATCTCTTCCCTGGGTGGTCCAGGTGCTCACCAGCTATTCTCTGTACAGATGAAGCTATGGACTGACTTGACACAAGGTGACTGATTAAACTCCTGGCTGGCTTCAAGCTGGACCTGTGACTAATTGTTACAAGAGCATTTCAGCTGGGAAATTCAGGCAGTCTTTTAGATTCCCTCAGGCATCTCCTGCTGTCCACAGGCCAATTGACAGGCATTATTTATATGCTTAAATGTGCTGATTAACATCCTAGGTAGAGGATCTGGCTGTCACAGAGACTCCTCCAGGCAGTTCATGCTGTAGAATTTACAGAATAATACACAGGAAAGTTGGTTGTTAATACTCTGCAAAAACGGTTTCTGCAGATGCAGAATGCTTATATGGAATAGTGTTTTGCACACAGAAAATTAGAATATTTTGTTTGTAGCTTAAGGTAATCAGCAGAGATGGATCATACGTGCACTGGTGTGGTCACATAGGACCACCACTCAGCTAAGTGGTTTATAAAAATTTACTATGACCAACAGTTTGAGAAGTCTCTCCCTGTCTGGCTAAAGGGAAACCTAAAGAGCCTCTGGCTACATGAGGCAGATGATGCTGGGAGAAATGTTCGGACACCAAAAAAAGAGATTTTTTTTTAGGAAAGAGCTAATTAAATTAAGTGCTTCACAAACATTTTCTCAAAGAAAAATGCAAATGTTCAGGATGGGGGTTTTTTTATAAGTTGCTTTAGAATTATTACAATTTTGAGGATTTAAAAGTGAAAAGATGTTTGGACAAACAGTAACCTAACATACTCATTTTGAGATGTGCTTGCATGTTCTTGGTTTAATTTGTCAGTCTACATCGCCCTACTATCAAATATTTCAAAATTTCAAGAAAGGAGAAAAACAATGTCATATGACCAAAAGCAGACAATCGTGAACTGTCAAAGTTGGCATTTCATGGGCAATCATAAGATAATATTTATATTAATAAACTACTTCAAAAATATTTACTCATATATCCACAGAAGTCAGAACTGATTTATTAATCATATGCAAACAAAAGATAAGAGCTAAATTAATACTATATAGTATGGCTTGACTAGCTCTAAAATAAATATTGATTTCTAGGGGGTTTTGGAAGAGATTTATTATGAAAAACAAGAAAGAAAAATCTCTTAGAGTGACTGAATTTCTTGTAAACAAAAGAGTAGGATTTCAGGTTAAATGTTGTACTAATGCCCAGTCTGGCCCCAGTGTCATAATTACAGTAATTAAACACTATTTATTTATATCATGTCTCTTTTGCACTAGTCTCATGCATACTAAGTATTTACAATTCAATCTGCAGCTTATAGCTTCACATTGGCAGCAGCTTTTTAAAATATTTAATAAACTACTCCACTTAGCAGCTTATATAACATTTCAGAAAAATGCAACAGAATTGCTGGCAACTTCTACCACCTCCTAGGGTACTTCTTCATTTCAGAACAAAACTGTTATCACTGTAATCAGTTTTACAATCTTATATGACATCTGAAATCACATTGAACCATGTTACTCATAGCAGTAGATCCAAAGTTTGAGATCCTCTGATATACTTGTGCATGGTATGGAAAATGGTTATTTGATCTGATTAATCATTACTATTTTTTTCTTAAGGAAATGAGGACTATGTTTTTTATTAGAAGAGATAAGACCTAGACTTAGGCCTGAGCTATATCTTCAAAACAAGATTCAGCAATATTTCAGAGTGTAGATTCTCTTGGGTCTTAGCTTTGTATGCAGAACCTTGAGCTTTGCAAAATTTAGAGACATTATTAATTGAGCAATTACAATAATAAATTTTGTCTTGAAGGAAGCAGTTGCTAAAGTCTTGAATCCCATTAGATTGCTCACTCTTAATAATTCCTTTTCTAGGGCTGCAGCATGGATTGAAATGTGCAAAGGGTCATGGTATCATATACAGTAATCTAACAGCATAAAGGCACCTGCCTTCTTCTTTGCTGTTGGGAACAACTGAGCTGTAAGACCAGAAGATCACCCAGTTCTCAGTACTAACTAGTTGACTGAGCATTTGACTACTTTTTCACAGGAAGGGGGGGGTAGGGGAAAGGAAGAGGAAAAAAAAGACTACCCAGAAAAAGCATATGCAGATCAGCTGCAGCCTTTAATTTGCTGGAAGTAGAAATGATAATGCTTATGCAGTATCAGTTCTACAGTATTTTAACTGAGCTGTTGCAGCTGTGAATTGTTTTTGCCCTGAAACCAATTCAAAATGCAATATTTGTTTTGGAAAAGGCCAAATCACTGCAGAAATCTGTGATCCTCTGCCTGCTTGGGAGAGGAGGAGCTGAGGCTGCAGATAATTTGTGCTTATCAAGCTGTGGAGGAAGAAGTCTTGAAATATAGAATAATAATAATAATGAAAAACAGAATCATATACTTTTAAAAGTAAACAGGCTTAATTTAGCCTGTTTCAACACATGTTGAAAGTTAGGCTTTTTTTACATCTGAAAGATTATTTTGCTTCTGGCTCTTTTTAATAAGTAGTGTTGAATATTTAATGGTGTTTCTTAGAAACATCCACATTAACTACCCATGACCCCTTATCTAGGGCAAGAAAAGAGAACACTCGTTAATGACCCAGTGCTTGGGGAACTCTGTTTTCTTTAAAGTACAGAACAAGTAAGGACATTTATAGATCTGGTGGGAGATAATAAAAAGTGACCAATTTGCATTAAAAAGTCAACAGAAGTGCTCTTTGGACCCTTAAAGAACTCTCCTTCTGTCAAATAATGGGAGTGCACACAGGTTATGTCATAAAGTTAAGTGCAGAGGTAAAGGCATTTGGGAGGAAAAAACCTATCCTGGAATCTTCATAGACAAATTTTGACTTAAATGAATAATTTTCTACTTCTATAAAATGCCCCATCAGTTGTTAACAGAGTAATTTAAGATTGCTCCATTTGTGTCCTGAGAGGGTAGGTGATATGGCTAATTGCCTCTGCAGTTCCCAGCAGTTTTAGTTTCTCAGTCTGTTCTTTGTGCAAAACAAAGGGGGAAACTTTTGAGGGGAAAGCTAACAATCTGGCTCTTTGGGGCTACACTCAGCCTTTTATTTCATGAAGTGCTGTTTTCTTAACTCTGTATTCCTCCCTCTTCTCATTAGGCACTGCAGGAAAAGGTCCAAGCTAGAAGCCTGGTTGCCCTATGGCTGTTGTCTATAGACATTGAAAAGAGAGATAGGCCCCTCAAGGGACAGTAGAGCCCACTGGTGAGTTGTATCATCTTTTGTGAATGCCTGTCACTCTGGCTTGGTGATATTGGACTCTGCTGTGGCATGAAAATAACTGAGTTCAGTGTGTAATATGGAATGACTCTGGGCCTGCAACTCCTCTCCTGAAGGACTACAGAGAAAGGTAGGAAATAGTGACTGATTCATCTTCCCATTGAACTTTTGGCTTTTAAATATTCAAAGACGTTTTTGCAAGTAAAAGCAAAAGTTTAATGGAAGTTTACTTTAAAGGAATTATACAGCAACAGTGCTTCTTGCTAGAAAGCATTGAATAAGACTAATGTTTTATTCATCAGAATAAAAATAATAAATAGCAATCTTTTCTATTTTTTTCTCTTAGAAAACATGATTCCTTTTCTGTTTATCCCTTATGATGCATTTTTAACTCATTGTGTTAATGATTTTGAAGATAGCTAGATGCAAATTATTCCAAATTCCATTTCCTTGCAATAACTCTTTAAAAAAAATCTCATTTTTCATTATTGTTAACATTTAAGATTGAAGTTAGCTTATTCAGAAACTTCAATGTGATTTTTAAATGCTTGTGAAACTTTTGAAAGGTATCAATATCCTATAGAAAGATCATAAACATAACTATGGTCAAGACTATTTGAACAATCTCATAATAACTTTGTTGATGAAGAGCAACAAGAAACATACATAAAACATTTGAGGGATTTCTCTTCATCTTTATGATCCATTAATGCAAAAATTCAATGGGCTCTTTTGTCTACAATGTATTGAATGGTAATTTAGCAGGGCAGAATCCTTTCTTTAAGAGATATATAAAAGATTTTCAGGTTTTTTTTCCCATTCAGAGAACAGATGTTTTCAGGCAGGAACAGAATGTTGAGTTTCATTAGAGACTCATAGAATAACTAAGCTGCTTCAAAGAAGTAATTCTTAGCCAAATTGACCGTGTGTCTCTTGTCTTAGCAATGAGACATTTGAAGGTATGGTTTTGAAAGTGTCTTTAAAAAAAGAAAATAAAAAAAATCATTAGGAGGACATACTTTCCATTTTGTCAGGACAATTACTCCCTTTCTAACAGTTCATTTTCAGTCAATTATGTGTCCACTTTTCTGGCCAAAAGGGATTGGCTGAAAACTTTATGAAAGCAGTTTCCTCTAAATGAGAAGAGAATTTTCAGGGAAATGGCCAAATATTTGTTATTTTTTTCATGAGCATGAAATTTCAAAGCCAGATCTTAAAATTATTTTCTATCTCTATTCAAGTGATTGACCTCAACATATTACACACACACGTTTGGATGTATTCCTAATATGTTAACACACATGTATATGATATATAAGTTATTCAAATATGTTATACATACCACATTTGAACCACTCTCCAGGGTTTAGAGCCAGGGTTATATGTAGCACTTTAATGCTCTGTGTTTGAATTAATAAAATAACGTAATACAGTACTTGGTTTTCATTTTCATTCCATAAATTGGCTCACATTTATTCAAATTATCATAATAATATCCAGCATCCATGGAATTTAGCATTCCTTTTAATAGGGCCTGTTTGAATTTTCAGGAGTTCCTTCTGTATCCTTTTCCTCCCTCTTTTCTATTCCTTTGAAGAGAACATATGTAAAATGTTGTATGCAACTTGAATGATGCGAAGTTACAAAACCTGTAAGAGAAGCTCTAGTGAAACAGACCAACAACTCATTCATTTTCTTTGGTATCTCACCTCCAACAGTGGCCATGAATGAATACCTAGGCAAAAGTAATGAGAAGAGGGCAGGAATATAGTGAAAATTTTCTAAATGGTTTCTTAGCCTCCATCTACATGTCTCAAGATTGCCATGTCTTTAATAATTCCCAGTAGCTTTAATTTATCTGAATATACCTATCTCCCTGCTATCCATGTACAATTTTAGCAGCTGCTGTATTGATGGGAAAACAGTACCAGATTCATTTCACATTGTTACAAATGTTTTGCAGGTGTGTTCAGCCCTTCCTTACAGACAGTCTGTAATTTCTTTCTCAAGGGCAACCAGATAGTAAATTGCATTTTGGAAAGTCTAGTATAATACAGATAATCAACGTGTCTTTCAGAGAAGAGCCAGAGTTAAAATCAGAGATTATATTAAGGTATTCTGAGGTAATCAATAACAGGGTGTTTTGCTGAAATGTAATGAGTTTGAAATTTCGTAACTGTATTAATGCATTAGTACGACTTACAAATTCAGTTACTAGCTTTTTATTCATTTAGAGGTCTTAAGCATAATTTCATCCATTCCATCTACTAACATTTAAAAGAATACATACTAAAGTGTCCAGTGCACTAAGAAACTAGTGCAAATTCAACTGGATGAGGCATAATGTAATTATATAATTTATCTATTGCTTTTTTGTTCCTTTTTTTTTTTTTCCCTTTACCTACTCTTTCTACTTTTCAGTTTAGAAATTAAAAACATTTTCACTCTTTTTCATACTAATGCACTGAACCAAATTAAAGAGTGGGATGTAACATATTGATAAATTTATGAAGATGAGAGGAAAAAAGTGTAGGATTGCCTGGGGAAATATAAAGAGAGTATAAAGGGAGTTTAGATTAGTGCAATATGCATATTAATAAGTCAGAATAAGGTATCCATTTATATCATCCCAACGTCTTCAATCTGTTTCTGAAGTTCGTCCCTGGTGAGGAGGCTTAATTTAAAACATAGAAACGCTCTCCAAGTTCCTGAACTCAAAGGGACTGCAATTAGCATCACTTGCCAAATGATTCCACTGCTTTTTTTGCAGACTGTGGGTAGAAGCACAGGTGCTTATGTTGAATCTGTGAGATGAAACCACACCAGAAAGGGTTCTGTCCATTGCTCTTTTTCACTGCAATTCTCAGCTAAAGAAGATGTTTAGTGGTGAACAGTTCTTATATGTAAACTATGAATTACATTAAATGTATCTTTATATGTAAAATAAGAAAAAAAGCAGCATTAATGCTTTCATTCAAACACAAATTCAAAAATCCCCCACACGATGGGGAATGTTCAGTGATCACTACTATCGTTATAAAATAATGGCTTACATTATAACCAGTGGTGTTGTCATAGTTATTTCCTAGGCTGAGAATGGATTAAAAGGTTGTATTCCTGTTTTAAAGTTAACTGTTGGCAAATGTTGACATTGTAATACTGACTTCTGTCCCTACACTATCAAGACTTTGCATTTAAATTAGAAAAGTAATTCCTCGTACTGAAACTAGCAATGGAATAAGTTTTTTTTTTTCATCTTTCTGTTCCCACTTTCAACCCAATTCATAATCTTACTGATTAAAATAAGCTTGTGCTAAGACCTGAATGCTCTATGTAAGTGGTTTTAGCTCATTTAAAGGTGGTGAAAGTAATTTAAACTTTTTTTTGTTTGGTTGGTTTGGTTTGATTTTTTTACTTTTAATCACTTTTTATATAATTCATTTTTTCTAGAGTATTTCAGCCAGAAGTTTTTGGTAACTTGAACTGAGGAAGATCAGTTGTTATTCAAAACATATTTTTGCATGTGAAGTCTAAGCTAAATCCAGATGAAAACAGGCATTTTTACCCTGTGATCCAAGTAGTTTCTCTTCAGTTTACCTCAGATTTCAGTTATTTGATCAAGAAGCAGAAATAATGCTCTGATTTAGGTAGGAGGTTACCCATGTTTGGATAATCTCTGCTTAGTTTAGCCATCTGCCATATAATATCTCCATGACAGCTATTTCTCTTCAGTTTCCTTTAAAGTGAGGGGAAAGATGTATTCACTTTTAGCAGTGACACCAGCTTGAGGTCAAGGTAAGATGTGCACTAGCCTCTGATAGCTGCCTAAGATAATTAATAAATATCTGTATAGACCTACATTTATTTATCTTAGCTGTATTATTACAAGTACTATTGAAATGAGTGGTTTGTAATGTTTGCTAGATTGAAATCTTTTTTGTCTAATGTGTTTAAAAAGTTATACTCAATAATTGCAAAGAAATCAATATTTGTCGCAGGATAATTTGCACAAATGAAATGAGATTAAATAAAATTGGTTAAAATGCTTACTATCATATAACATAAAGCTTCTGCACATTCTAAGCAGTATAATTTGACCTGCTAATAAAGTATCTCAGAAAAGCTATCAAGGACAGTGTAGATACAGATTAAAGTTTACCCTGCTTTCTGTAGCAAAGATTCCTTTTCTTCAGGCTTAATGAGTACTGGAGGATTAAGTGGGTTTGCAGACTAACTGTCTTTGCATTAATTATGTTGATGTCCGTCATGTCATTATGAGTCATCATGTAATTTTTCCTGTACAATAAAATCTATTTTCTGAAATCCTTTCATGTTATGCAACATTTCAAATCTTAGCTTGTTTTATTTTTTACTTAGCTTACCATCTGTGTCACGTCTGAGGTGACAGAAGTCTTTCTGTCCCCATCCCTTTACAATGAAAAATATGACTTCCACTTTGTACTTGGTTCACTTCACAGAAATATTTGTAAGTAGCATTTTTGCAAACGTGTTTCTTTCTTTCTTTATTTCCATGAACCAAAATACTTCTTAATCAAACTGTTTCAGGTAACGACTTTGAAGGAAAGGACAGCCATAACACGTAAAACTTTCTGAGGCATCCCAGAGTACTAGTGGAATAAAATGAAGGTCAGTGCCATATTTGCAAATAAATACAGATACATTCCCCCCCCCGCCTTTTTTTTTTTTTTTTTAATTAATCTGTGATAAGTTAACTGGTGAGCAGTTCATATAACATTCATACTGCAAGTTGAAAGAAAGATCAAAGATTGTAGAAATAAGCCTTCCTCAGTTCTGGCTAATCTAAATTGTAATTTAGTAAGTAGGGGCTAATAGCTTCTTTTGTGAGCAGGCAATGAACCTAGTTTAGCACTGTTTTTCTCTTCTGCATGCTCTCTGATTTCTAATAAAGAACAAGTAGTTTAGGCTTTCCTTTATTGAGGGCACTAAGTATTTATGGCCTTAAAGTACCAATCAGTTTTTACAAAACTCTTACAATTATTTTGTCCCTTCTATATAAAAAGGAGTGGTGCTGAACCCTCTGGAGTAGCCAGTGGGTTCAGGATAACAGGAGGAGGAGGGAATAGGAGAGGAAGCTACTATAGCAGTTTAAACCATATTCACTCTGGGAAACTGGCCTCAAATAATTGTCCCTTGTTTTAAAAGGTAGTGATCATATTAAGCCATAAAAGTATGAGTCTTGGTAAGAGCTGGAAAATTAAAAGAAAAAGTTTTGGCCAGAAATGAAATGTAATTATAGAAGCATTCAGTTTTGGTTTGGCATTTTTTTTGTTTCTTTTGGTTTGGGTTTTTTTCACATAAAATATTTTATAACCTAACGTATGTTGTTTTGGAGTGACCATAATGGAATTCATACTATGTTAAATAGTAAGTTCAGCTTGAAAAGAGAGGGTGTTTATACATTTCAAAAAAACTTGAAACTATGATAATTTTTAAATCAAACATTGATTTTCAGTTTCAGATGTTACATTTGTTTAGAAAATTGTTAAAAGTTTTTTGTAAAACTAAAAAGCTCAGTTGAACTGACTTTTTTTTTTCTTATTTTTCTGTGCTCAAAAGAGAACAAAAATCATTGGGGATTGACCCAACACATCAATTATTAGCATGCTGTCATCAGGAGTACATGGTATAGCTATGTTACTAGAAAAACATGTCTTTAGACAGTATTTTGAATCATGTGATTATATTTTCAAAAGGAGAATACTAAATTTTTAATTTTTAATCCAGAGCTTGTCAGATAAGTAAGAGGTTTTATTCTTAAAAATATTGAATGTTAAGGATGGAGGGTTTTGACATTTTTTTTTACAAATGTAGAAGTAATTTTGCTTTTTAGTTTTTCTGTATATCTTCAAAATACTGCTCTGTGTCTTTGCAAACATGAGACAAGCTTATTGTTAGATTACCCTCCCAATGCCAGTCCTATTTTGCTACTGTGATTTTATGCTTCTCATGTTATTAGAATCCTGTTCTTAATTACATTAGACTATTGTAAGAGGAATTGAAATAATTTTCCATAATAATTTACTGCATTAATTATATGTTGTTGTGTTGCATTGTGTCTGTCTCCTCAAAATTTTGGGCCCTATCTGTATTTATGATACAGAAATTATACACAAAAATAATAGAAAAAAATCACTGCATTTACAGTAATATTTTATAATTATTATTAATAAATAATCAATTATTAATTAATTAATTAATATTAATTGATTATTAATTAATAATTTACAGCTTTGTTAGGGAACTGTTTCAGGATTCCTGGATCCAGCTTCTACCTTTCTTGCCGGTATTGTGTAGCTCTGTCTTGTCTTGAAGTCAGATAGCTCATGTTTCTTGCCAAAGTGTTGGATGGTGTTGGGCTCCATGTCATGCAGTGGTGTCAGCCTGGTCGTACAAGGGTAGAAGATGGGATTTACCGCAGCTCAGGCACCTGATCACTGATAGAAGACGTCTCTTCTTCATAGGGCCCAATACGTGATGCAGAGACAAGACACACTGTGTGTGCGGAGTGCTGTGGCTTCTCCCACGGCTTTGTGGCCTGCAGGCACAGTGGGCATGCGTGCACCAAGCAGGCAGCAGAGACACTGTGGCTCTGGCTGCCTAGGTGTGCAAGGGATGCTCCTCACCTTAGAGGACTGCAAAATTGGGGGCCAGTTCCGTGTGCCTGATGCTCAGGGTGTGAGGTTGTGCAGTTCTGCCTGGCTTGGTATGAACTACAAGTTCTTCATTTGTAAAACAAGGATGATCTCTTGCTACATTTTTCTGGGGAGATTCTCTGGTTAAAATTAATTTCAAATGGGACTTGATCTTAGGCATTTTTCTGCTGTTTCTTGTTCTTTTTTGGTGTAATGAACAAGTAGGTACTGTTTGTCTGAATTTAAATTATTATATTAGTAAGTTGTCAAAACAAACTGAAGGCATTTAGAAATAGATCCTTTTGTTATGAAGCACACACAGCCACTGCAAAGCTGTTTTGAAAACTTTGTGTTAAGAAGTTGTAGTAGCACCAGAGTAGAAGTATGATTTAAAGTACGACAGGTGTAACAAGGTCCTTTGTTCTGAAGGGAATGATTATTTTGATAGCTAAACTTAAAACTACAGCACAATAATAATGTTTGTGTCAGTAAATCTCAGTGAAAATCAGTTCTATGCTTCTTTGGACTGAATGATCTGCAAATAAAGACTGAATAATGATCATGCTGCAGTGCCATGTAGCTGTACCCTTACTAGATTTTGATAAACTGGCTTAGGTCCTTGAAACAGTATAGCCTTGTTAGAATAACTCTCCCTGGACTGTTTAGTCCTGCTGAGAAGCAGGGTTTATTGGCCTGGACAGAGCATAGTCACTGCTTCCAAGACCTCATTTATCTCCTTCAGTTTCATCTGAAATGTGCCAAATAAAAACCCAACTAATTAAGTCTATTAGAAAACTGGTTACATCCTTAAGAGAGAATTTTAAACATACTTAGTGTGCAATGCACTGTTGAAAAAATACCCCAAAATATGTGCCTATGAACCACAGCAGGCTGAAGATAATGTAGGGTTTCATTTTGAAATAACTTATTCATCAAATGGATCTGGTTAGGGGTAAAGGATTGAAAAATACACAACTTCAAGATTTTTCTCAGTTATTCTGGGAGCTTGCTTCCTCCTTCTACACAGCTTGAAAGCCCTATTGCCACTGACCCCTGCAAAGTTTTCAGTGAATTTCATCTTTATTATCACTGCATCGGTGCTAGGAACCTGGAGCTAAGCTCCAAGCTTTCCAGTGTTGATCATTGCTCCAGTGATTTTGGTCTTTTCTGTATCAGCAAAGCAAAAAAAGGAGTGGAAGTCCTGGAAGTGAGGGCGGCCATATCTGAATTGAGTGCCTCAGACCTTGGACTCAGCTGTGTAGGGCTGCTAGGTATCTGTCCTATGGATGAGAAGAAAAGTCTGCTGAATGTCACTGGGAAGTACTGCATTTCAGTAGACATTACCTGTGACTAATTTAGAAGCACTCTGAGAACCCAACAGACTAATAGAATGTGCAGATTATTTCTCCCATCCACCAATATCTTCCCTAGCTTCCCAGGACAAATGGTTAGCACAAGGTCAGTCTTATAGTTCAACATCACAAGAATTTCACATGAACTGCCTAACAGTCCACAATACATGTGAGCTACCTAATAGACCATGATGATGTGCACAGCTCTGTCTAAACAAGCGACAAACAAATAACAACTCTGGTTTTAGACCTGAAATTTGATTCAGTCTAATAATTTCACAATTAATATTAGAAAGATAATGAGGAGAGAGTTTTTAAAAACATCTTAGGTTTACAAATTCTCTTCTCATGATGATTTGCATGTCCAACAGGTATATTTACATAAAATTAGTTATATATAATTATTTATATTCTCTCTATAATTTTTTATATTCTCTGAATGTCTTATATCAGCTGCATTGCTAAGGGTTCTTACATTGACTTGTCCTGGTATAATCCTGGGTTATACTGAGGTAAAAGTCCTACTTGTCTTCCCTTGGGCTGAGTAATCTATTGGAATATTTGAATATGTGCTTGGTGTCCCTTTTATAGCACCCCATTTCTTAACTTTAATTAGGACCTGCCAATAATTTCAGCTTTTGCTCCAGAGGAAATCTTGGGACAGAGGGGAATAAATAACATTTTATCAAAAGAAAAATATCTGAATAAATGTTTTGAGTCTTTTCAGATACAAAAAGGTATCTTAGACAAAATATGAAATTGTTTCAATTTCAATGAAAATACATTTTTGAGGGAAAAGATTCTGTATGGTGTTTTCTGCCAAGCACTAACTGTGCAAGGGAAGAAACTGGTTTTTACAAGTTAATTTATCACTAAGAATACGTGAGCATATTGTCGTATTATTACTTACAGCTTTGAGTCACACTGACACCATATTAAAGAGTCATCTAGTTGACTAATGCATGCTAATACTTTTTTGATGTTTTCTTGGAGAAAAAAAAAAAAAGAAAAGCAAACCCAAATGAAACAATTAAAAGGTATTTTATTAGTTTCATTTCAGGTGATCATAATTCTAGTCAACCAAATCAGAAATAATAATGGCATATTAAATGGTACAGTGTGTCAAGAAGGACAGCAAAGAAAAAATAGACAAATAGATAAATAGCTCTGTTTTTTATGTAGAATATTGGGATTCATGCTGTGAAAAACTGAATTTATTTGCGAGTTTTATTATGTTTTAGAAAAGGGCAAACAAGAAAAGATTCTTGCCACAGGATTTCCAAAAGAAACACAGGTTTTCAGTCAAGTAAGTCCCATTAAAATCAGGTTTTTTTTTGGTTGGGTTTTTTTTTTTTTCGATTCAGTGAGGTTAGCAAACCTTTGATCTCTGTGTACCAGAAGAACTTAAGCCTTTGAAGCAAAGGCAAATTGCACAAACAGTGATTTATAAGCAAAATCCATTGTTTTATCACAGCATAACAATGCTATGGATAATCTGAGGTGATGTCATGTGAGCAGGATATTTTCCTCTCATCAGTAGAGTACTCTTTGGTTTAAGTGGATTTTTTCAGGTGGAGAAAAAATATTGCATGGAATGTAGACACACTGCCTTGCCCGCAGTGAGATAGCTACCCTTCCTAGCTGCCCTCTAGGTACTAACAAACATGTCCTCTTACTTACATGAAATTCTTACCTGCCATTTCTTTTCAAGACATCCCCTCACCTACCCAAATGACATGAGTCAGACATGAGCTGCTTTTCAATGTATTCACATACAACTAAATGTTTAGGGAATTTAAAAGGGGTCAGATGCGATGGCAGTGCAGATCAGGTAACTCCATACATGTTGTAGGTATACTGTAGCCTTTCTCATCCCATAGATGACCTTATCTGGACCTTATGAATGCCCTCAACAAACAAGACATGAGAAGAGAATTGTACAGAACTCTGCAATAAAGATCTGTCATGCAGGAAAGTAAGTGCACATGGAAAACTTGACAAGACTTCACAGAGAGAAAATAGACAAACAGTTGAAGAAGAAGGTATGACTTGAAGGTTTTTTTTTTTTTTTTTTTTTTTTTCTTGCTCCAGACAGTTTACAGGTTATCTATCACCAGCTTTTGCCCAGCCATACTCTGATTTGCATGATCATACATGGGGTAGGTTATCATATCACAAAACTAAGTTAATCCAAACTCTCTATCTGTTCAGTGCAGATTATTTCTGGATGGTGGCACCATCAGGTTAGTGTATTAACTATTTAGGTTTTTTTCAGCATCATTTTGAAGGTTCTTAAAGCAAACTGGGGTCCTAAAATACATTGTTCAAGAAATGGTCAACATAATGTTAACCAGTCTTGAAGCAATATTAGAATAAAATCCAAGGGCCAGATGAGTCTTTAATCAGACATGCTGAACTTTGATACCCAACATTACTAGCTGACTGAAAATTCTCACAACTTCTTGCATTTATGTAAATCCACTTTTTTCACTGCACTATATTTCTAAAAAGGGGGGCTAAACCTTCAAGTTTATTGTAGTCTTTAGAATTGAATGAAAAACTGGCATACCTGTGAACTGTTGAGAAGCAGACAGATACTGTAATTCTCTTCCTATCTTTTATCATTTGGATAATTCAGGTGATCTCTCATAACTTCTTCAGAAAAGGATGCACGGAGTGTGGAAGATGGGGCCCATAGTCACCTCATCCCTGCAAATATCAGAGGTCATTTCCAGGCTAATAATAATTTGTTTCTTTAATTAAAGTAAATCTTTAAGCTCACAGAATGCCAAAATGCTGAGCTGAAAGGCAACTTTATAAAGTCAAGGTGATAATAGATGTCTGAGTCCTTGAACTGCCTCCCTGCATAAGAGAGAATACAGGCAGTATGCAAGGAGTTCCTGAAGCTAAGTGCAGGCAGAAGTACTGTGGCTGCTGTGCAGATGGATGCCTTGTCTTTACCAAGAGAAATTGAATTATTTATTGTGGATTTCTGGCAGACAAACCACAGAATGCTACTGCACCATTTCTGGCAATAGCACTTGATGATACTATGCAAACAAGGTCTGTTTTAATGAACTGCTGGCCAAGAGGCGGCAGCAGAATTGAATCTTAAGACTTATGTCCTCTTGAACATATGGTGTTAAACAAGCATCTTTCACAGTCCAGCTAGTAATGAGAAATAATCTGACTTGGGCTAGCAGTAATCTGCAACAGACCAAACAGGAGAATCATATTTCTTAATTGCAATTTTTAAACTTAAAGTACATTATTTTATTGGCATAGAAATTAATTTCAAGAGGTGGGTATGAACCAAAGCAATGTCAAATCCACAAACAAGAAAGAGAAAGGAGAGGTCAACCAGTGGAATATTTTGTTATAATAAATATTACCATAATATTTTTGTTTGTATAACACTTCACATTAGCTCATCCATATCATGACCACTGCAGCATAATAATAAAAAAAAAGCTGTTTCTAATACATTCTAGAAACCTTATAACATTTTCATCTTACATATAACCTCCCATTGAGATTCAAATGCAATGGCTGAATGGAATGAAATCAGCTAATATCACAGTTCTTAGATGAATATTTAAAACCCTGCATATATAGAAAGAAAAGAATGATGAAGGAAAAGAGGAAAGGAAGGAGGGAGGAAAGGGAGAATTAATTGGTATGCACATTAAAGCAGAGCAAATTCCATACCCTTGAAACTGTCTCAAAAAGTAGGAATCCCTGACACCTCAATTATATGAATACAGTATTTTAACCAAATGTTTGTCAGATACTTGTCAATATATTGTTCAAAGAGAAGACCTGGAATGTAGTACAAATTTATACTCTAAAGGACTGGAAAATTAAGTAAACCCATCTTGACATTAAATCAAGTATTTTGTAGACAGCCTTTGTAAAATACTTAGTATTTGCATGGAACATATGCCTGATCATTGTTTGCAGTTGCAGACCAGGTGTGCTATTGCTTTCTGTACTGACTACAAACAACAACTAAGTGCTGAGAGCCCTGCTGTTAAAATATTTTATCTTGGTGGTTATGAGGAATGAAAGTATTTCTGCTAAAACTTGATTGCAAGAACATCATAGAACCAATAAATGCATAACTAGGCAAACTGCAGAGTTGACAACATTCGTATAAGTATACAACGACATTCTGGATGTGTTGACATGGCAAATATCTAATGTCTTGGGGGAGACGAATAAATACACACACAAACACACACACATATATTTTATATGTCTATATATATATCTTTGTTCCAGGTAGGTTCCACTCTTTGTAAAATTTCTGTCTTCCTATTAGAAGTTTAAATCAATTCTAGATAGATTTCTGGGCATGATAAAACTTATTTCCAGTATTTATTTTTTTACGTCTTTAACAGACTTTAAAAAAAAAAAAAAAAAAAAAAAAAAAAAAAGAGGAGACTGAGATGTTAATTTTGCATTTTCTGTACTTGCATGATAAAACAAAGGAAAAAGTGTCCTCAACAGCTTGCTTTCTAGATTGCAAGCCCAACTGAGCAATTATTGTGGTGATTTCATGCTGCTAGGATAAAACAGAAAATAAGAAAAGATTAGTACTGGGGCTAGACGTTAGAGCAAAACCAAAAAGACAACAGAAAAAGGGATGAAATGGGTGTATATTATCCCTCTCTCCACAGAAATGTTATGTGTTTTCTATTTAAAATATGTACACACATTATGTAAACACTGCTTAGGTAACTATTTAAAAAGTGTAGCATTTAGATAGTCCAAATTCCATATTTGCCTTGTATGTTTTTCACTGTCTGGCTTAGGATCATTGGGTCTACTTGGCCAATAGAAAATATTGCACTTTAAAAAGTTAAGTATAATGTTGTTCAAAACATGCAAATATTCTTGCTCATGCAAGTAGCTGAACTGGACCCATAGTGCTTAAATATGGTGAAATCTATTCAATAAGAAATCCACAAGCCTAGGAGACCTACATTAGATAAAAGAGGCTTTTTTCGACACACTTTTGTCACTCCAATCTATGCTCATCTCTTCTTTTGTAAGTTTATTTCTGCCTTGCAAGGTATTTACAGATAAGCACCTGTAAGAGTTGCAAAACTGTGACACACGTTGGTTCCTACATAAGTGCAGGGAAGGAGAATGGGGTGCATGTATGTATGCATTTTTAAATAACATATGGATTCTTTTAGTGTTAACAATATAGAATCATAGAATCATTTAGGTTGGAAAAGACCTTTAAGATCGAGTCCAACCATAAACCTAACACTGCCAAGTCCTCCTCTAAACCATGTCCCTGAGCACCATGTCTACATATCTTTTAAATACCTCCAGGGATGATGATACTACCACTTACTTAGGCAGCCTGTTCAAATGCTTGACAACCCTTTCAGAGAATAATTTTTTCCTAATATCCAATCTAAACCTCCCTTGGCACAACTTGAGATTTTTTCCTCTTGTTCTATTGCTTGTTACTTGGGAGAAGAGATCGATACCCACCTCCCTATAACCTCCTTTCAGGTAGTTGTAAAGAACTATAGGGTCTTCCCTCAGCCTACATTTTTCCAGGCTAAACCTCAGTTCTCTCAGCTGTTCCTCATAAGGCTTGTGCTCTAGAACCTTCACCAGCTTTGTTGCACTTCTTTGGACATGCTTGAGCACCTCAATGTCTTTCTTGTAGTGAGGGGCCTAAAACTGAACACAGTATTCAATGTGTGATCTGTTGAGATACAGTTCAGTGCTAAGTAAAGTTATTTTGTCCCAATGGAGTCAGGTCCTGTGACCTTATCCAAATATCATAGGGGCTGTGCTGGTTATCCTTTGAAGGATTCTCCCATAATTTTTATCCGGGCAAACGTGTTGTAGTTTGGATACATTCCAGGGAGGCAATTAAAGAAGTGCATAACTTTTGGTGTATTTTAATTTGTTCTTCAAAGCAGCACTTGCTGGTGTGGACTAATCAGCTTTTATGTGCCAGTGAATGCACAGAACGTGATGACAGATGGTAAGCCAGAAAAATTCTTGTAGCTAAATACCCACTGTCATTGTTAACCTAGGGAGTGACAATTTTGGTGTTGTTTTGTACAGAATGTGAGAGTTTACTTTTAGCTACAGTTAAGTGATCAAAATGTCATGAACTGCCTGTAGCATGGTGTATTTGAACATGAAAGCATCCAACTGACATATCAATGAGATAGTCCTGATGAATACTGCAAGTTCAGTTAAGCGAGATATAAGATTTGTGGCAATGTCACCATGCAATGTCTAACTTCCTAATTAGTGCATCTGTCTTATCCTCTCATAATGTCCATCAGTAGCCAGTTAATCAGATTAAACTTGTGGGGAAATATCTCAACAGTCTAATTAACGCTGTAGGGGGGGGGAAATAAACAAACAAGTTCTGCTGATATTTCTGTTCAATATTTTAGTAGATCTACAGTAGACACACTATGTTTCATTTCAACTAAGAAATATGTGCCTAAGAATCCTTTCAAACAATCAAGCTCTTAGTATCAGGAACACCAAAGCAGAAATGTGCTTCAAAGTCATGTGCCTTGATAAAAACAGTATTTAATGCAAACGCACACACTCTAAATTAAGATCTCTGCAGTAGAAAGAGAATGTTACTGTAAGAATTAAAATACTCGGTTTCATTTTTAAAAGACTGTTTTTTTATTGTGATGTTCTAACTATATTTTAGTTTGTAGATTATATCATTTATCATTTAAGTGATGGGGAAATGCTGACTTGTCAATACTAAGATTTAAGGTAGGATAAGTGGAAAAGAAGAAAGGTGGTACCATTTCAAAACAAAGCCAGCCTGAACACCCATCTTCCACTCAGACTACAAGAGTTATATTCCACACTCAGAAACATGGTGCCTAAACACATGTGATCACATTTGGCACACCGGAACTGTTGGACAGCACTTTCTGGTAACTCTAATGATAAAGTTAATTTTGAGGGTGAAGTTTTTTTTTCCTTTTGCAAGTGTAAACATTTCATAGGGTGATGTAGAGAACCCCTTAGCTTCTCTGAATGTGTTCTGATTTTTTTTTATTATTAGAGAACATTTGATCTCTTTGGAGCTTTTTGACTAGCTCTTTCTCTCAGGCACTGTTTTCCCAAATGCTTCTTTACTTCAGCCTGCAAGAAATAAAAAGCTTCCCAAAGAAATTACATATGTATAAAAGCTAGTTAAATATATGAATAGCTTGTCATTGTTATGAGGTGAAAAGTTTCAATGAAAAATATTTTTATGTATTCTAATATCTTTGAAATAATAATAATAAGAAGAAATCTAAGCTTGATACATAAAATCTTGATTAAGTCCATATTGTGGAAAACAATGTAGTCAACAGCTTAATCTTTTCACCTTATTCGGTGCACCTGATGAAGAAAGAAGCAAGAACATCATCAGCTAAAATCTCCTGCCATTGATGCCAAGTGGTTTTCTGATTTTCTTAACTGATTTCTGTGCAGCAGGCTAGGGGAAGCATAGTTTATATGTGCTTCTTAATTGCTAAATTGATGCTAAGTGGGAAAAGAGAAAAGCAGCATCTTGTAGGCTTTGCTTATAAACTGTGCTCTTCTAGCTTAAGTCTCCAAAATAAGGTGTCCCTCATTTACCTATGCAAAATAACTTAATGCATTCTTCAAGGACATACTCTTGGCTTTTGTTCAATATGGTTTGGATTGTCTCATCCCTTTCACAGGGCTCAAGTGGCACCCTTATATTCAGCCATTTCATGTCAGAAAATTTCCTGGCTGGAAGATTTCCATCACTTGCATGTTGACCTAAGAACATCTGACATATTCCCTACCATCTAGGTTACACTATGTCTTTTTATTAAGATCCAGCTAAGCACTGTACTTCTGCATGTTCAGCTATTTCTGAAAAATACATATTACCAGCTGGAATTCTCACGTTCATGACTGGCTGTCTAGATTCTCCTGATCCCTAGACACTACTGGATCACCACAGCACTTTTTATGCTTTGCTTAATGCATGTTTTGTTTGTTTGTTTTTTAATACCTGCAATTGCCTGGAGGGTACTTTTTTACAGTTCACAGTAGAGTTCACACACAGTTCACACACAACCAATGCAGCCAGGCAACAATAAAAAGAAGCAAGCGAGAAGATACTAGGTAATTGCAAAGTAAAATATAACAAGGGATTCCAAAACAGTTCAAACAGGTTGTCTGAATGTATAAAATTGTCTCCTCTAACTCTTCTTCATTTTATAATGTATTACCAATCTATCCAAAATACTAACTTAGACAGAAAAGAGAAGCCATCCAAAGATACGTACAAATGTCACACTGAGAAAATTCATTCTACCCCTTTAAGGATCTTCATACTTTCCTGACAAAATGATAAAACAGTCGCAAAAAACGCCCTACTTTTATTATGTGGACTGTTTTGTACCTCCAAAATGAACAGGCTTGCATGAAAGAGGAAGCTACAGAAATCTCAGCAAAAGAGAGGAAGAGTCTGTGATGAGCAGAGCTGGAGGGAAAGGAATAGAGAAGCAATATAGGGTATGTATTGCAAATGAAGACTGACTTGTCATTTTAGACAAGATCTATATCTGAACATTTTGACATGTGTTTGTCCTGGTGGCATGCTTACTAGCATGTTGTTTGTCTGAGAGGGATCATATCCAGCTCTTCAGGTCGATAGTCTGATGCCTCTTTCCTTGGAAGTGGAGGTTCACTTGAGCTGCCAGCCCAGTAACATTGTTAATAGTCTCTTTGAGAAGCTTGGTAACATGACCTGGATGAGTATGGATACTTGACCCTAGTGAACCTGAGTTTTTATTACATGAGATTATTTTACTGATTATTCTTGCTTCTCAGAAAGATTCTAGGTTGTGCATCAGTTCCTTGAATCCATGTGCCTGACCCTGGCTCTGTGTCCCAATCACCACTTCTGCCTCCCTCCCCATTCAGTTGATTAACTTTACCTCCTCCTGATCTTAGATTCTTTTGCATGGCACAGAATTTTTGACCATCAGTCCAACTCCAGCTTCATTTTTGCTTTGATTTTGCAGCTGGTACGACTCAGGCTTCTTCACTTTCATTTTGAAATGAGTGCGATTGTAATCTGCCATCCTCACCCTCCATATTTCTCCCTCTGAATCTACCTTCTACAGTCATACAATACAAAATATACCTCTGAAAATCTGATCTGCTGACTTCAGAGAGCTTTAGAATGTGTTAATCCTTCCAAGATCTGAAAATGCAACAGCATTTAAGGAAAACTGTGAAAAAAATGTTAAGAAATATCCTTTGTTTTCCTCACAAATTATTTTAGAATTCCATAGCTATAAGCAAAAGATGAGGGCATCCAAAGAACACCAGTTATGATATATTAAAAAAAAAAAAAAATCAAGTGTCTGCTCTACAATTACTGTCAAAATTATTGAGCAGTGATACACCAATTTGGAGAATTAATCAAAGACTGTTTTTCCAAGTTCATAATAAAACTGGGGAAAAAGTTAATGATTTTGTTTTTTTTTTTTCCTTCATTCTGATGGTAATCACCTTCTGAATACTTCTAAATAATCTGTGCTCACAGTTGACCTTTAAAGTAAAAAGCCACGTGCCACAAGAACATCATATTTGAAGTAACTTCCTGAATCATCTGTCCCCATTCCCCTGCTATTGAAATCTTAACAGAAAGCATTTTGGTATGAAAGTGCAAGAACAATGGCAAAACATATTGGTCACCATGACTACTGAGAATTCAGTTTTACCTCTGTTTTAGGAGGAACAAGGGAGG
Organism: Antrostomus carolinensis; assembly: GCF_000700745.2. Lineage (NCBI taxonomy): Eukaryota > Metazoa > Chordata > Aves > Caprimulgiformes > Caprimulgidae > Antrostomus > Antrostomus carolinensis. Next base: position 58,256 of record NW_010316893.1, on the reverse strand, counting down.
AGTGAGCATACCTAAGCACTATCAGAAACATCAGACCTAATGATTTTTTCCAAGAACCATTTTTTTGTAATGATTTGAATTATGTGTTGAACATGTGGATACAATTTCACACAAAGGAAAAGGTGGCAGGCAGCTGTTTTCTCCTTGTATAGGAAAAGATAACTTTAGTTTTAGATTCAGTGGATTTTTTGTATGTGTTTGGCAAAGTCCAGGAAAATGGGCTTTATCAATTACTGGCATTCTAGCTTTTAAAGAAAAGTAATAAATACATTGGTTTCTGAAGAAATAGAATGTTCTCCTCTTAATCATCCAAAAATAACAACTCAGATTGAAGACATGAGGGCACTTGACTCAGACCTTTTTTCTTCCTGATGACTTTTGGTTTTTACAGGTTACTTAATCTGCTACAACCTGAAAAATCAATATCTTCATATTTTACCTTCACTACCCAGTGCTTGCCTTTATATATCTTCCTGTCAGATAGAAGGCTGAGGAGGTGATAAAGAATCTTGAACATGGATTAGTACATTTCACAATGTAGATGTGTTATAAAAAAAATGGCACACCAGGTCAATCAGTCTCCTACTGAGAAGTGAACTGCATTTAATTTTGAATTTGGGAAGATCTTGAGCTCACCAGTATGGTAGGAGAACCTAGCCTATTTTCACATTTTTGTACTTGAATGAAACAAGATTACAAAAATAAGAAGACAGAGTTTATTGAACTTCATTGCAGCTAGATTTATATTTTAGGTAATTGAATAGAGATTCAATAGTAAAGAAAAAATGATGATCACAGTATGTGATCCGGCCTGTGTAATTGTGTCTTTCCTTCCATCCTCCTATATTACAAAAGCAATAACCACAGCCAATGAAGAGAAAACATGCCAAAACATCTTCTCAGAGTACTCTGTGCTTTTTGTACAGCCATGCTTTTGTGTACAGTTTTTATCTATGTCTGATAGCCTAATGATAGTCTGTGTTATATTTTGAAAATACAAGTACTGTGTTTCAGGGGATATATATGATTGCCACAATCTCAGAATAAACAAAATGAGATCTGAATGTTTAAACTTACTCAATTTCAAGAATCTATCAATCAGGCTGTAATTTTAAGGGATGAGGGAACATGTGCTCAATGCTACCACACAAAATAATAGAAGTTATGGATATCCAAGGAATACCATAGATTATATTACTATAGTATATTACTATAGCTTTGTTGCTATAAAGTGTATTAAGCACCAAAAAACTTATTAACACTTTATAGAAATAATTATTTAAGTTCACTTCTTATCACTTAGCTCAGCAATGTTCAAGGTGAAGATTGGATATAAATCCAAGTTATTTGCTTATTGCTTACTTTGCCAGTTTGTATAGAATCTACTAGTAGGACTGGTAAGTTATTTCCCAAAAGTGTTTTCCTTCTAATGAATTTTATTTTTGTTCTCATCACTGCAGTAAATCTTCCCTTATTTTGAATACCTATCAGTGATCTGATACAAGCTATTTTTCAGGAAATGTGAGAACTTTTTCTTATCTTTGCTATGACTTTCTCAACCTCTGTGATTTAGTTGATACAGATCTCCTCTTGACAAATAAGATACCTCTGAATAGTCAGTTTCAATCGTAGGAATTGATTTCTTAATGGAAATGTAAATCTTATACCCATTTCTCACTGTAGAAGTAGAGGCCACACATAATACAGAAGTGAATACATTCATGCTTGGTTATTTTAAGCTTAATATTCACTGAAAGATTTGTTAATGTTCAGCCCTTCTGAAAGTTGGTCATTTTTATTAGTTGTCTGACTGTTGATTTAGTTTATAATAGATTTAATATAGATTTTAGTTGAGCAAACAGACTACCCCTGCAGTGGGTTATTCATGCTAGCTGGCTTAAAGGTGACATGCCTACCTGCAGTGTTCTCATATCTTCAAATTTTGCATTGAATAAAACCAAAAAAATTGTGCATGACTATATTTGTATGTCTGTATAGGTAGCAACCTTGGAAAAGTCTGCAAGATTTTGATGAGCAATTTGAGATGCAATGGAGAAAAATAACATTGTAAATATTTTTAAATGTTGTGAATCACAACTATAGTCAGTAACTCTAACTCACTTATTGTTTGAAACTTATTTTCAAAAAAGTTTTAAGTATTTTCCTTCCATTTTAAATAAATTTTTCATCTCTAGCCTTTATACTCAAATATCATGGCTTGGCTCTTTTCTGCATCCCCAAACTAAAATTAGAATCACCATTTTTGTGCTTAGGTCAAGTGGCTAACAGCTTTATAGAATCATCCACAGTCTGAAAACCTTGAAATATATTTTAAAAACCATTCAGGTTGTACCATAAACCTGCTTTAACAGCATATTGCTTTGTTAATACTTTTGCAAGAGATTGTTTTTCTTATATAATTTTAGATGCAGCTCCACGTTATACAGATGCTGCACTTTTCCTCTGAAGTGCTCGTTTGAGGACTGTGTTGTTTAGGTTTTTTGATTGTTTGTTTTTTGTTTTGTTTTTCTTAAGGAAAAATGTCTTTTTCCTACCAAGCCACCAACAGGTGCTAATGTGGAAATGCAGCCAAATGAGTTTCCTGCTGTTTTAAAGATAGTTTTACAGGCATATTTTGCCTTTTCATGACACAATCCATTCTAAATGACATTTTTATAGCTGTTTAATTGGATTTAATGTTTATATTTTCATGCATCTTTTTTCCAAATTTTGTTTTTTCTGTTTCAATTATAAATAATTACAATTTTAATATAATTTAAGATAGTAAAATATCAAGATATTAACACCTTTTATCTAATAATCTCAAACTGTTTTGTAAGTATTAATGAATGCTACTTCACAACATTTTTCTCATATAGATAATCCTTGTCATTTAAAAGCATTTAGCAGACTGGAAAATAGATGTACAGTAGGATTAAGAAACTTGTACAAGATTAAACGAGTTGCAAAGCTACTTTTATAAGAGTAGGAAGAGTACAGCTAGCTATACTTCCTCTGTGTGTGTGAAGGTAGCAATTTAAGCATCAGATGAGTACAGGATTGACAGACAGCATGCTTTTTTGTCTGTGGTCTTTAATGGGCATCTGTAAATCACAGGTGGTTGGTAGACTGCAACCTGGCATCCATGAATTCAGGGTATGTTTACACCACAGGTAGTGGAATGACTGAAGCTTGTTTTTCCAGATGTAAATTTGAAGTACCTGGCTGGGACACTAAACAGCAATATAGCTGTGGCAACAAGGACCACAGCATGGCTGTTTGTGCAGATGTTGAGCGGGTTTATAGATGGTGTTAAACTCTGTCCTGTGGTGTGTACACAGCTGTAAATGTAAGGATTTGACAAAAGCTTGTGCATGTATATCTACATTAGGAGTAGTCATTCCTTGGACTGCAGAGAAGAGGGACCTCTGGAGACTGTGCTCCAGCTCTTAGACCTCCTCCTCTGGGAAGACCCAGAAGCTGCACCCTCCTGCACCTCCCACCTGACTAGAGTGAAGTCCAGCAAGACTACAACAAAGCATTGTGCTTTATTAGTACCACTTACTCCCCCCACTTCTATATTTAGACATCACCATGGGCAATGTTATAAAGATATGTCAGTGAACAAGTGCTAAATGTACTGGCACTGAATCAAAAAGCGACACTGTGACGCATAAGCATAGTTTGGGTCCTTTTGTCGTCTTTCCTTCTACATGTAAATTTTTTCTCTTTGAGATCCCAATCTTAATGCTAAAAAGGTATTCTTTTGATTTCAAGAGTATTTGAATCAAGTTTGAAGATATGTGAGACTAGCTATTACTGCTGTTTCATCAGGAAATGCACTGAGATACAAATAGAAGCACGTGGAAGGGTGGACACCTATGATTTTCTTTACCTCTTATTATGACATCTGATATCTGGTACACTGTAATTATGGAGGACAAGGTAATTATTTTGACAGGAAGAATTATATTGTTTCTGCTTATATTATACACCTTTCCAGAGATCCATGGCCTTACATTCTCTTACAGGCTGAAATCAAGATCCAGCTTTGAGACTTTCTTAGTCTGAAATCCAGATACCTGGGTTTTTGGCATTCAATTTTACCATTGTGCTAAAGAGAGAAATATACAAAAGTAACAACTACAGAAAGACTAAAAAAGGATATACGTCATTAGAAAATACTCCCTTATGATTCAGTACATAATTACAATGTTGTTCTACAACTATAGATGGTGATGGAAGCGGAAAAGGAACTTTCCAGCCGCTGTAGGACGAAGTAGTTACATACTGAAATAAAGATTTCTGGCTTCTAACTAGCTACACTTATTATCAGTCAGAACTGGTCCACTTGCAGCACCCATTTACCTAGGACGGGTACACAGTCAGGTGGAAGTGCATGCTATCCTCTCAAAATCCTCACTTTACACCACTTTCCTGCCTCTAAAATTTGTGCCTATTGATAAAGAAAAGAAAATCTTTTAGCACAAGAATCTTTCCTCTTAGCTGCACCAGATACTGATTCTGACTTTTACTCCTTATTTTCATGTAAAAAGCTGACTAGTACATCTCTCAGTACTTGATCAACAGCAGCTGCAGCAGCTATCAACAGATCAAAAACATATATAAGAATAATTCTTCTGAAAGGTTTTTATCATTACCTCTGTTTTAATTTTTGTGGTTTTACAGAGTTGTTAGCACATTTATCTGAGACACTGCAAGTCAAATCACAAAGAGGTCGAACAACAGTGCAAAACCCAGAGGTTTTCTTGTAAGAAAAGTTGAATTATTTCTGACTTCTGGTGCTGTAAATGGGATGCCTGGGACTGAAAGGATGAATGACTAGACACAGGCATTGCAATGAACAGAATCTGTTATGCAAACCAGGGAGACTTTGCTCCAGAAAGGTAAGAATTCATGGCATATTGCCACAAACCCCTAGAGCATTATGCTTTGGTAGTACAGGGAGAGTAGAGCTGTGAAAATAAGTTAATTTTTTATCTATGAATCATCAGAATATTCTAATGTTAGTCTAAAGGACTGCATAAATATTGCACATTTCTTAAATATACAATGTGTATTATATGAGTTGCTCAGTGAATTTAAAACAGACCAAGCTGCTTCAGGCTTTAATACAAATTCTGTTTAAAACTTAAGACTCAGATGCAGTCAATCTAACTTTATGTATTAAGTGAAGTACCTCATAAAGGACCCTCGTCACCCTAGGCTATCCCTCTAATCAGTGCACTTCCACATGATGAGTGTGATGGCCTGGAGGAAGTACTTTCTTCTCTCCACTGACTCTGGAGAGACCCTGTGGAAGCCAAGCATCTCAATTAAATGCCTACAGTTAGATGAGAGCAACTTAAACTTGAATGCACCAAAAATTTGCATGTGTCTTGGATGCTCAGTGTATAACTGGCTTCCACATCCTCTTCAGACACCTTTTTAAGATGGGGACAGGGTAGACTTCCCATACCTTTATATACAGCAAAACTAGGTGCCTCCTCAGACTTCACAACAATAATCTATTTTTGCCCTGGAGCCAGACAGTATCAGGTAATGAAATTCTAAATGGTGGAGGCAGATGCCTTTTCCACTTTCTGATATAACTTAGTACTGATTAAAACTGCGTTACACATGCATTTTGATGAAGACCTTCACATTGCAATATTTCCCCATTTTGTGTTTCTCAAGCTTTGCAGTTTCACCATTTTTTCTTGAGGGGACAATTTGTAATCTACTTCTGCTACCAGTCTCTTACACTCTACCAGGTTGTTTCTGCCTTTGTTTTCAAGACAGCAAAGAACAGCTCAATCCATGTCTTATTTTAGGGTGGCTTATTCCATTTTGGATAATTCCTTGATGGACTGTTAACTAGTGTGTGTGGTACTGTCTAGAAGTATGGCAAGTAATTTTTAAATTATTATTATTATCTAATTTCAGCACTTTGAGCTTCAATTCAACTCTAAAATTAGAAGTTTGAAGGGCAAGATTTTAATGGACTGGTTCAGACACTAAAATATGTGTGTTCATTTGGCCCTAGTTAATTTCCAAAATTTGACAAAGCTTCAGGTTTCTTTCTATTTTAGCTGAAATAATTTAGTCTTTCTTGTATTCTAGTGCCAAAATCTTTTTAAACAATGTGAGTAGGTGCTTTTGCACATGCTCATGCACAACTGTGTTCTCCTCCAACCAGGAAGCTCCAACATTGTTTTCCACATGGTCTCTCCCAATTCTTAGGTCATTCTTTAGGCTATTTGTACCAAGCTTCATTCTGCTTCTGTTGGAAGCACTCCTGAACATACATGCATGTACATTGAAAACACTGCCAAAACCATACTTAGAGTTCAATAAGAACAAGAGGCAAGCCAGGATGAGGTGCATAATTCCATAGAAATGCCAACAGTGAAACACGGTTTGTGGTCAAAAAGCCATAATATCATGCAACTTCTATCTATGCTTTGTGTTCTGGGAAATTTGGATACCTTTAGAGGAATGCTGATGGTACCCTTACTGCAGTAACTTTCCCAGAGCTTAGGGCGAGTTTGTTTTAATGTGAAGAATGAACAGTTTTTCAGCTAATTATTAATTCACTAGAATTATTCTTTCATCCTTCACTAAAACTGTGATACATGTTCCTGAGCAGTGGAAAGGAAACAAAAATTACAAAATCAACCTTAGTTTTGTTCGGATTCAAGACACTGTCTTCCATTGGAAATTAGGGAAAAGTAAGGAATATATGATAACCTGGATAATTTCCAGAGTCTGTTTCAATTAAATTGATTAAACCAGTCATTTTTAACAACTAAAGCAGAGTGCAACGTGCTTGAAGTTCTTCTAAATAAACCTTGATCTGATAAACATGGTACATTTTTAATGTTAATTCAGTGTTTATAAATAAGAAATTATTCTTGTAATCTAACTGCAGTTTAGAAAAAAGCACATAACTTTATACTGAATTTATCTCATCAAAGTTTTTATTTTTCTTCATAGAAACCCAGATTCTAGGATTTCTAACAAAATTTTAAAAGTTTAGTCATTATAGTATGTAACAGAAGTGGCAATGAAAAGCAACAGAGAAGGAGGAGAAATTAAATACACTTAAATAGCTACTTCCAGCAAAGAACATTCTATTTGCTGTAGAAGCACTCGCAGGCCAGCACCTTCTCAAGGCAAATCAGATATTTGAACACAAATTTAAGAAACTCATAGTCATAAGTGAATGCAATATACTCTGTTCAGACTTGCAACAAAGTTCTAATCCAGACTTCTACCATTTGCATTAAAACACTTGAACAGATTTTTCAGCTGTAACACAGGGCTACATAAAATACTGTTACAGTAAGTTCATGTTTATTTATTCATTAGAGATCAAGTCCTAGACCATCTTCCAGCCATCACCAGAGACATAAAGGGGAAAAAGGGATTTCATTTGTCTTGAGTAAAATCTTCCCAGAATAGAAAGTAAAATACAATGATACCAAACCTCATAGGAGATGGAGAACTTCTCTTGTTTACTATAGTTGATAAGTGCCCAGACAGTATGATAATACAAAATATGAACCTAAACAGAGTGTGAATATATGTGTAGTATCATTAAAATGTAATGAATTTAGTAAATAATATAACATATACTCCATTAATTTTTAATCATGTAGTATAATTCTGAGTAAACAAATATGAATAAAGCATACCATTTTGGCTCTGTGATTAATCAATGTGCTTAGTTTTGTATACTTGGTGAAAATAATATTAATACAATATTCACAGCCAAAATGAAACCAAATGTCTTTGGATCTATTGTTTTGCTTCTGTATACTGTAGCAGAAATCTTTTATAGGAAGACAACTGATTCTAGAGAACAGCTCAACACCTTTCAAAGGATGCTTAGATAAGGGATATTAAATGTCATGTTTTGGAGGAATATAGTTATCAGCGCAGAAACACCAAATAAGGAGAAATTCTTATTTACCTTTATCTGTAAAGATTTTGAACATTTTCAGGACCTGACTCTGGGGAGCTAAGTACTCTCCTAGAGCTAAGATAACAGGCTTTGGACCTGAGCTAGGCCTGACTGAAAATAGTTGTTATTGATTTTGTATAGAACTTGTAAATAAGGTGCATGTTGAAATGAAGGTGAATACAGTGATTACTCTTTCTTTATTCGTTAACTGTCTTTCCACCTCTCACAGATATAGCTTTTTGCTCTTTGCAGTGGTTAATAGTCTGTGAAACAAACTTCAAAATCAGAATTCCTGCTTCATTTCCTCTAGCAAAAATATAAGGAAGACTTTTAAAAGCAATGGAAATGGAGTCTGAGCACCCAATGATGGACAACAGTTCATGTCTGAAGGAATGTGGACTTTCAGAGAGCATTTTGCAAAAGAGAATAGTTATAAGAACTCGATTTCATTGTTTTCTAGTTATTATTTTTTTTCCTCTTAAAAAGAAGAGGAAATAATTTCACTGGAAAAATAAAAACAAGGGAGAAAGAGAGAAAAAAAGCCTGCACTTTATATTGATCTTATTGAATCACTTTAGGCAGATACTTTGCCTCACAATATTTCTTGGCTTTGGATTGTTTGTTTTGTTTAATGGAAGTCCACATCTAGTAGTTACACTAAGTAATTTTCTGAACCTTTGTGAAATAGAAATATTTTGTCTCAAGATGACAGGTATCTTTGTTTAAATTTTAGCTGTTGCTAGGACCACGGAAAAAACCCGTTTACTTATTAATAAAATACTATTTTTACATTTGCTTGATAGTTTCTGTGCTTCTCTGTATGAAAAAAATATGTACATAATGCTGGTAAGTATTAATATTACATTTAAATGTTAAGTATTTAAATAACATTATTTAGTATTTAATCTATAGATCAGATTTTAAATTAAGTTCAGTGAGCAAGAGAAAGGTGATTTATCCTGAGTTATATCAATAAGACAAAATAAAGCCTTAATCTTTTGGTCCTCTAACTTCTCCGTTTTCTCATCCTATTATGGTAAATTGTAGAGGTAGAAAATGAACATGGGAAGGGAGACAGAGTAAAAAAAAAAATCCAGGGAAACCAGTATTGGACTGTTTGTTTTCCAGCTGTACCTTAATTGTTCTTTTTCTTGAAATGGCTTGAAAATATCTGCATTTGGAAGGACTAAAACAAGAAGTACCAATGATTACAACTGTATTTGACAGAGAAGGCCTGTTTTTGATATGAAAAATAACAGTGTAGAGAAAAAGAAGAGAGGAAAAAAGAAGGAAATAGAGGAAAAACAATTTAAAAGTAGTGCCTCAAATTTTGTTTTTCTAGAATATCAGAATATTTTCTGAAACACACATTTGAAAAATGCAATTGTAGTTCTGCAGCAGAGAGTAATAAAGACTCAGCACTTTCTGTGTGAACATCACTCAAAGCTTGTTCCAAATCATATAATTAGGTAGTTGTCATGAAAGTGTTCTGACCCTTATTTGCATTACCAAAGGACCATCAGCCCTTGACACTTATTTAGATTCATTTGGAAATGTATGTGTTTGCACATAAATCAATTAATTGGATTACTGTAAGATTTCTTAATTAGAAAAAAAGAAGACCTTGGAATCTTCTTTTTAAGCTACTTTCTTAGATATTGCTTGGATACCTCTTCAAAGATCCTTTTAGACTTCTTAAGAAAAAAAAAAATATTGAGAGAGTAAAAACTCTGAAAGTGTTTATTCAAAGAAATAATTGAACTGAATCAATTCAGGACACAGACAATGAGAATAGCATGAAACACACTTGGGAGCACTGCTGCTAATTGTCTGTTTGTCTAGTATCACAATAAGCCAGGACTGTTGGAAGAGAACTGAGAAAAATAACTGAACCATTAGCGATATAATAGAAGAAATGAAAGTGACATGACACATGAAACTGGAAGTGAAATTTCTGAATGTTGTCTTGCCTAAAATGTCAGATAGGAGAGAAAAAAAATTCTCCAGAAATCTGAGATTTTTATGGTATGATATAATTCTATTTCCCTGAAAAGTTACCTCACAGAGCTTTTTCTCCAGGTGAGTTTGTTCACTGTTCTGCTCTGTTGACCCAACTGTCACTTTCATTGAGCCTCCTTTAGACCATTATATGGAGGCCTTTAGGAACACGGGCATTTACAATTGTATTCAAAACATGTAGCTGAAACACTTAATGAGATTAGAATTTTGTTACAGTAGTATCAACATACTGTATCAATTACTAGAAAAATCTGCTATTTATGACACAATTATAGGTTATGCTGCATAAAACATAAAGGAAATGTTTGACTTTATTGAAATGTTTGTTTTAAAAAACCCTCTATTTGAAAGCATTATTGAAAAATTCAGTATACCAAAATAATGATTTTTATGAAATAAATATTTTTCTGACAAAAATAAAAAATACATTTGATAATTTTAAATCCTTTCACCAACTGTTTTTTCAGATGGTCTTCATGTGTTTCAATATATCATAGGGCCTGATTTGCAGGTGTTGTAACCTCCTAAAACAAGTGTTTTCCATCTCAGCAAAGCAGTAAAAAGAGTAGCAAAGAGCAAAGGGAACTCTATCATGCCAAAAAGTGTAAATCAGAAAGACATGGACTAGGCATGTTTTTTTACAATGGTGGCTTGACCACATCACTAATATCTAAAAGATAACAAAGACATACATCATCATTTGTGATGAAGTTAGTAAAGCTAGAGGCAATAGATCTCACACACTTTCCTGTGGCTACTTTCAGAATTATCCATTGACAGTAGTTTAATTAGAATGGTATACTAGGCTTCTAGGAATATCTGAGTTGTAGGAATGTATTACATGTTTCATCTGTAAACTTCTCTGTCAGTAGAGAATAAAATACTTGAGTTGACTTGCAGTGCTAATCTGGATAAAACATTAGAAACATTACAGCTTTTAACCATAGTGAATAAATAAATCTCTTCATTTTTTCTTCCTGGTCAGTACATATTGTCCAGGGCTAGAATCAGGCCAGAAAGAAACAAAGAAAGGCCTTTAGACAGTGGCTGTAATGTAAACATTCCATTTCTAAGTCAAATCTGATGAAAAATGTTTTTAGTGAAAAGACAGCATTATGAACCTTGTTTTTATACCTCAAAAATAGCAAACTGCAGAGAAAAACATAGTGCTAATTCTACTGATACAGTCTTCCAGCAACAGATTGTCAGATTAATCTATAAATGTATGTTTCAAATGACAACATAACTACATAACTGAGATTGCCAATTAAATGTTATATTCATGTTAGATTTCGGTTGCCCTTATATATTAGAGAACTTAAATATAGCCTGAAAGGGACAAGGAGCATTGCTTTTAGTCACTGACAGACTTAGTGAGAGGGCATAAATTTGTTGCATATATTCAGTGATGATAGAGTACCAACATTGAAACTAGAAAGGCTTATGAACTTTTTTTTTTTTTTTTTCAATAGCAGATAGTTTATGAGGAATGAAAGTTTACCTGTTGAAGATCAGTAGTGTCTCTCCCTTTTTTAACAGTCAGCAATCACTTTGATGATGTGATGTTAAGCAATGGAATCCCACCTCATTATAGGTTTTTCTGCTGAATGCATTTATCAATCCAAACTTTATTCAACCTTGAATGAAACAACCTTTTCAACTCTAAGGTTTTTTTTCATAATCAATATTTTGCATGGGAAATATTGCATCTATTAATAGAACAAGTAATGAAGCAATGTTTATGAAATCCATTCACAGACTGATTAATACATTTAAAATGTTTACAAAAAGCTGACAAAAGGAAGGGAAGATAATAAATGTCTGATGAAAATGCTCAGCTGCAACAATCAGTGTGATTATTTCAACTTCATTAGATTATTGTTTTTCTTCATATGCTTAGTACATGAATACCCAAATAATTTAAGTGCAAATTCTGTTTCTGATTAATAAGGGAAATATTTAAAATAGCTGAAATTATATTCTTTGCTTGAGTCTTATGAAAAGAAGAAAGAAAAAAAGGTCATCTGATTTTTTTTTTTTTTTTTTTTCATTTAGGGAAACATATAATATGATGAAAAAATTGAACTTTGAGAGAAAAGAGGGAATAGAAAACCGTTGGGGCAAAGAAAAATAATCATACACTGTATGAACTGTATAGAAAATTAATATCTGCACTCAATGTCTTTGTCTTTAACAGTGCAGCTGTAGAGGTAGATACATCTCTTGCCTGGATTTTGCCTAATAAATTCTGCTGTGGTAAAAAACCTTTAGAAAATAACATGTGTTTGACCTATACTGAATGTTCTTTTTTATTAGCTAAACAATCTTAAGGCCCTTAAGGTTTGCTTTGCAGCTGTAGGTACCTGTATATTTTTATTTATGTTCATGGTCTAATTAAAGTCAAGGCATAATTTAGCTTCAGAAAAGCCACTGAAATGGGTGATGTTACACCTTAAAATTGTTATGATTGTAGTCTAATATAAACTCACAGAAAACAACAGGGATTATAGCTTTCATTTTCTAATCAAAGACATTCAGCACATCTGGTGCTGATTATTATATCAGCAAATATAAGTATATTTTCTTAAAGTTAAGAGAAAAAAGTACCAGAATTATAATGTGACAGTCATAAAAACGTACTTTTCCATTTTCTTAATGAAAGTCACCTTGTACTGGATAAGAATAAGAGTAAACTGCCAATTGATACTTTAAGTTGTTTCTACTAGAAAGAGACTCGTTATCTAACACCATCAGCCGGGAACTGCATAATACCGCAGCTGCACTTAAATTGTTACTCCTGAATGGAAAGATTTTACTGTTTTGAGAAATATTTCCTCAATTCTCTCAATTTGCCAAAGCCCAAATGTGGAGCAGAATGTGTAATAAAAAATGAAAATGAGAAATATAAAACAATTACAAGCACAAGAAACATAAAACACTGAGAATCGTTAGCTTAGTACAAATAACTTCATTCTTATCACCTCAGTTTCATGAATCTTTATTTCTTCTGTGAAGAATTTTCTACAGTGACTATTAAGGGACAACAAATTGGCCAAGAAAAGAATAATTTTGAGAATGCACTGAGCGATGTGATATGTATGAAATATTTTTTCTTTAAGTTGTAAAAAAATAGATACAACTGGTTAGACCAGAAATATAAAGAACTGATCAAGGTATTCCCACTTTGAAAAAAAAAAAAAAAAAAAAAAATCTCAATTGTTTCACTCAGATTTGTTCCAAAGACTTGACAGTCCAACCTTCTTTCACGGTTAAATAGGATAAATGCTGAATGGCTAAGAAAAAACTCCACTGTTTGAAGACTAAGCCGAGTCTAAATAAAGCACTACCATGTATCACCCATAGAAAATTCTTTGATTTGACAATATCGTTTTAAAGATAAAATTATTCAGAACTTCTGCAGGTGCTCACATTCTCATCTCTGAAGAGTGAGAACAGTGCTACAGTAAAAAGCATCTGACTAGAAAATACAACATTAATGTAAGTTAATATAAACACATCTAGAAAGTTATCATCCATGCTGTAGGGGCTATGAAATGTGTGCCAGTCTAATTAGATTTGTCAAATACTCAAGTTTGACTCAAACAGTTTGAAAGTATTGTCAAGTGTCCAGGCTAAAGAGTAACTCAGAGCTGTGAAAGGCAGGTGAGAGCCAGCATCAAGCAGCTGCAGTATGACTTATTTGCAAGGACTGGACCACCAGGCTGGGTTTGCTTTTAACTTCCATCCCAATCCAGTGTGGAGGCACATATGCTGTACTACAGGGACATACTCGTTGGTCAGGATACAGATTTTCTGCATCAGCAGCTCATCCATTGTAGGGCAGGACTAATGCTGTTTGCATTTCAGTCCAGGCAGAACTGGTAAATATAACTTTGCCAGATTTGAAGAGAGTTTGCTGCCCTCAAGATGCCTCCACAACACCAATAATCATGCCAGTTCAGAAATATGTCACTGAAGACCAAAAACCCAGTCTGATTGTTTTAAAGTTTTCTTTGACTTTTAAATGGTGTTGAAAGAACAGGGAAATGAATTCTTTCAGTAGGAAATGAAGCATGCACTTATCAATAGTTGATCACTCCATTATAGGAAAGGGAAATTATTTTACTCAGGGAAATAAGGTGCTGTTGTCATGAAAATTTGTGTTTTCGATAACCATTTTACTTGTCTAAAAGGAGAGGACTAGACCATGTACTCTGAGATACTGTGCCTATTGCGTGAAGTAAATGCATCCTCATTGGATGTAACACTGTAAATATATGAAAGGGTGGAAATAGAGGAGAAAATGTCTTCAGCTTTACAAGTGTGAGAGTTCCATTTTGGATGTTCAAGATAAGGGTTTATGAAGCCTAAAAAGCTAAGTAAGTACGGAAATATTGTGGCATGGCTACACGAACAGCTCAAATAATTTGCAGGAAATGTCCTTAATTACCAGTGTAGAAGAGAGACAGTTACAGCCCAAAGATTTTGGCATTCTTTCATTTCAATGCAGAAGAACTTTGGCTGTTGGTATTTTTTGCCTTGATTTTAATTGTATAATGTGGCCATAGAAATATTTGTTGTTTTTTTTTATTTTTATTTATTTATTGTAATAAGACCTGTTTGAGCTGTCCAAAGTACTTCTGAATAGTTCTGTTTTCTTCTCTTTATTCTGTGGAGGTACATATATACTTTCATATGCATATACATGTATGGATACAGATATATATGCCCATACCAACACACATACATTTTTTTTTACTGGAATACAGATGTTCTATAAAACTTGGAAAGTATGTTTGTATTATCACAAAGGAAAAAGTTTCTAAGTTGGCTGATGCCCAAAATATAGAGAAAACAGCAGAAAATTTTGTGAGTGGGCACAATATATGCTTATACATATCTTTAGGCAAACAGTAAGTAGCGTAACAGATTGCAATAGCTGTAAGAAAACCTCAGTACTTCAACTCATAAAGTTCCTTCACATGTAGCCTTTTACTGTGGTCTGTGTTTGCTGTGTTGTAACTTTAACCTCCAATAATACTTTTTCTACCTATGACATGTGAAGGTTCAATGCTGGGCTTCCTGATAGAATACCTGTATTGTTCCTGACTTCTTATTTTCCTGCGAGTCATAATGTGTGCGGTGCCTCTATATGATGCCAGTTATATAGTTATGGGATTTACTTCTTCCAGTAAAAACAACTTAATCCTCTCAAAAAATGTAAAGTTTCTGGATTCTTCTGAATGTATTGTCTAAATGTGTGACAGTGCCAATCAGCTAAGAAACCCAAAGGAATGAATTCCTTTTTCCACAGATTTTCTTCTAAATAGTGTGTGTGCATGTGTATTTTCTGATGAATGCAGATTTCAGAAAATCACCAATAATCATGCCCATAACACTGTCCCTGTGTTCCTGACAGCTTTAATTATATCATTTGAAGACATCTTCTAGTTCCTTCTCTGGCATTCATTCAGTTTCTTATCAGAACCTCAAGAGTAAACTCTGCCTACTGTGCCTCATCCCAGGCTGGATGAGGCTTTGAGCAACCTGGTCTAGTGGAAGGTGTCCCTGCTCACTGCAGGGGGGTTGGAACTAGATGATCTTTAAGGTCCTTTCCAATCCTAACCATTCTATAATTCTATGATTCTGCTGGAAGGGAACTTAGGTTGCTATGGAAAATCTATCTGCATGTGTCTCAGTGCATATGTCAGTAACTCAGATGAGATCCATATGTACCTCATCTACTTGACCGTGTACCTCAGTGCATGTATCTCTCTTTGTTCTTCTGCAGACATTGTCTATTTAGAAAATAATTATCAAGAAGGTTTGCACCAAAGGTGAACAAATTCAGTTAGAGGACATGGTCATTTTAATGGTATACTTTACGTTACTTATTAATAATTATTATTTATTCACTAGTTGGAGACCATTTTCACTTATTAAACAGTGAAGAATTCTAGAGAACAGCAATACTGCTGATGAGGGAGTTTGTTGATGTCTTGATCTTCGTGTTGATGTTTAGTCAATAAGGTCTTATAAGCCTTTCATGCACCAAAGACTGGTTCATGCTCTTCCTTTTTTTTTACGACATCTTACCATTTCACTGATTTACAGAAAATCAGTTCATCAAGCCCTCCATTTATATGCAGTTATTAGCATCCAATATTTATTGAGCTTTCTGGGTGAGAATGTACCCCTTCACATCCTTTTTTGGGCATCTGTATCCTACATCATAATTATAGATTCCTTACTCTGGCTTATAATATGATATAAAATTATATTTCATATTGGTCTATCAGTAAGAAATACTGACATATAATTACTAACCTTTTTCTGATTTGCATCATGCCATGACAGAAGAAAAGGATAATGTCCTTATTTCCTTTTCTTTACAACTTCCTCAGCAACATAAAAACACCTTGCCAAAGGAGCTGGAATATTAAAGACTATAAAAAAATCTTCTAGTTCTTGATGCCTTAAAGTGAGTGGATTAAGTGAGTTTTCCCTTACCATCTCATTATCATCACAACCCCTTTCAGTCTCTATCTGTTAGCTGCTTATGATGTGCATAGGTTGTCCTACACTGGAGCCAGTCTTTATCTTCTAACATAGCATTAGGTTTAATTTTATCAGATATTTGGGCTTTCACATCTCTCTTTGATCTCTAAAACAACATTTTTTGAAGAGGTGATAAAACTAATGAATTGCAAATCACCTTTGATAGTTCTGAGATTTTAGTTCAGGTATCAAGCAGGTTAACACAATACTCCACAGGAAGCTGAAGCTTTTAGAAAACCACTATAAAGCTTCTTATTAAGAATCATGTTCCCAGAGAAGACCTAATTGTCTTGGAAACTAGTGCTTACATTAATTTGCTCTTGGAAATGGTATGGAGAGAGTTATTTCTAACATTGCAGCATGGAGGGAGCTCTGCAGAGATCTTTTGGAAGGAGATTAGTTGTTCTGTTGTAAAGTAGGTGGCTTTAGCTCTGAAATCTTTTAGAGATGTTAACACAACACTTTACTGATCTGCTATATACTGTCTCCAGAAACTGCTTTCTGAATTATCTCTTCTTTACAGAGTTTCTCTAGTTCATTTGTGCTTTTTCCTTAGTTACTCAGTTACATCTGTAAAGCTTGGACTGATTGTACCGATATTTGTCTTAACAAAACTTAGGATAGTCCCAGAGTATTTATCTTTTTTTCTTTTTTCTTTTTTACTTTTTTCTTTTTTTCTTTTTTCTTTTTTTCTTTTTTCTTTTTTTTTCTTTTTTTCTTTTTTTTCTTTTTTTCTTTTTTTCTTTTTTTCTTTTTTTCTTTTTTTCTTTTTTTCTTTTTTTCTTTTTTTCTTTTTTTTTAAATCATTTAGTGATATGGTAATACCTTCATGGCTTCATCAAAATTTTAATCATCCAAGTAGAACACAGAACACTACCATGGCATGTTTGTGTACAAAACATGAACTGATTTTTTGTCTTTAGTTTGAATTTCAAACCATATTTTATAATAAATGAATGATGCAGTATACTATATTTCTGTTTTTAGTTTTTAATTATATATGTTCTAGATCAGTCCAAACATTGTTAAAATTAATCTTTACAAAGAAATGTGTATTTTGTTCTCATTTTTAGTTTTCAGTTTTCATTACTTTTTCTTAGAATGAGAAAAGTATTTCTCAAGTACTTCAGCCTGTCTTTTGAACCATAGGAAATAGATAAAATATTCTTAGAGCCCATCAAAAGCAACATAGAGACATACCAGGCTTTTTAGAGGCTTTGATTGTAGTCTTGTCTTCATCTCCCCTTCAATGCATTTAGACTCACAACCATAGGTCCCCAAATAGCATTCCCTTCTTGCAGATCAAACACTGTGATGTTCAGACCAAACAAACAAAAAGCAAACATTTCATTAAGGTGAGGCACATCTGTCCATGCAGACTTGGACTGTTAATCTCCCTGTCATCTCTTGTGTCCCTAAGGCATCAGCCACCCCTCAGGCAAAGCTCAAAGGGAGCCTGTGATGAACATTTTTCAGCCAGTCTGACTGCTACAGTTTAATTTGGTTCTTTTAAGAACTCCACATCTCTCAGAAGTAGATGTTGGCATTGGAGAGAAGTGGAAAGTGGAAGCGGGATGCTTGATGAGTAGGTTGGCTGTCTCCGTCTTCACAATTACTGCCTTACAAATGCACTTAGGAACTTCAGTGATGCTGTAGAGAGCCACAGGAAAAGGATGTCCACCTTGGGAGAATAGACTAATGTGTATAAATATCTAATGAGCTTATATGTGGTTGCTCCCATGGTAGGATATTGTGCTGTTCCTCAGAAATCCTTTAGCCATTGAGGTTTTGCTTCTGTCCAACACAGAGGTGTAAAAAATATCTCTTCAAAAGCTCTGATTTGTCTTGCAGGAGCAGAAACAAAAGAGATAGAGAGCTCTACAGCTGACACAACTTCAGGATCCTGAAGGCAGCAAACTCAGACTCACAGTGAAGCACTGGCTCCTCAGAGAATACAGCCTCCTCTACAGTGCTAATGGCAAATCCTGTCCAACATCAACATCTGTTTTCTCTGACTGCAAAGGATTCATGGTAACAGTAGTGAACAATATCTGTTTTACTTTCTGGTTCCTCCCTTGTGTTCTATGTTTCTTAAAGACAAACTGGTCAGATGGACTGCTATAGACAGAGGCACAGATTGCTCATGGGAGCAACCAAGCATACAAAGGGAAAAGACCATTCCAGGGATGGTCTAAAGGAAATGCACTCCTTTTACCAAGGGACCTGAGGCATTTTGTGGAGTTCAGTACCACTCAGAAAGCTATTAAGTAAATTAAAATTGCTCCTGGAAGAAAAGACAGTGAATCAGTTATAAACCATATTTATTTCTATGTGACATAATAATTTTGGAATTTCTCTGTTTAAAAAGTTAAATGTTCTATTTATATTTCAGCCAGTACAGCATTTTTTAAGTTTAAAGACCTCTTGCTCTTTTGGAGTGTTTTGTTATTTGTGTGGTTTGGGTTTTTTTGTTTGTTTGTTTGGGTTTTTTTAATGAAGATTCCTAGAAATATCTACCTCAAAGCTTTGACCGACTAAAAATCCTGTGAAAGCAACCAAGTTAAAAAAAAAATTTGCTGTGACCCCAGTGCAAGACTACTAGGAATGAGCCTGGCTGTTTTTTGCCCTTTTCTTTGAAATGGTAGTGGCACAATGGCACAGGAGGGGACAGCTTCCACTGGATCAGAACCAAAATATAGGTGCTATAAACTTCTTGTCGCATGCTTCCCAGAGATATTTCTAGAGCACAAAGAATCTTTTAAAAACCCCACCATTTTACAACTAACTTGTAGTCCTACCAAAAAGGTAAGGGCAATATCCATCAAGATAAAACCAGAAAGTTCTCTTAGGTTTGATTCCTAATGTACAACCAAAATGTGGTCATTTAAAACAAACAAACAAAAAAAAACAAACAAGAAAAAAAAAGAGAAAAGAGCAAACGGTTAGACTTAATACATTGAGTAGGTTTGGGTTCCTTTTTATTTACTTTAGGTTTCCTTAGCTGAGCCAAATTGGTTAAATAATTTCACTAAATAATATTGTCCTAATGCTGAACTTTTACATAATGGTCCTCCTTACTAATAAATTTAAAATACAAATTTTCCTGGAGTTGAATGGTTTAAGCTCACTCTGCCAGCCATGTCCCTCCATCCTCTATTGTATGTTCATCAAAAATTTCTAACCTTTAAAACCAGGAAATCATGCAGTGAGTGGAAGTTCCTCCATTCTCTCCAATCCAAGCAATTTGGTTGTAATTCTGGTTGTTACAAGATCTTCCTCAGTGCATTACAGACCTACCTCTAGGCTCAGACATATTGCCACAGGCTTCCTACACTCTCATTTATGACAGGTGTCTCTTGATGATCATGGTATTTTTCTAGTCTCACTAAGCCAGGAGACTGAGACTATGACCAATGCATCGCGCATATCTCATTAGAACCCCAAAGACCCAATGTGCATTATTGTCTACAAAGCTGCTCATAACTACCAAACTGTCAAAATGGTAAATCTCTCTCTAGCTCCTGTTGAACTAAGTCTGTGTTTTAAATTTGTCAGAAATTACTTATCTGCAAGCACAGTCTGTACATAGAGATTTTACCCACTCAGCTGGAGGTAATTATGTTTAGTGGAAAGAATAATGTTTGGAACAGCACTCTTTACAAGTGCCTTATTTTCATACATTTCAGCTCTCTGATCTTATTGTTTAGTCCTTGAAATAAAACAATGAGAAGCTTGAGAGGCCAAGTCAAAACAAATAGGTGATGACAGAATATTAGTGTCTGTCAATGTACACAGGTGAGACAGAAAATCAGAAAGCTGAGAACTTGCAGATGCAAGTAAAGTCTATGGAATAAAGGGTGTTTTCAGAGTCACTGTCTTTAGAAAGTTGTGTAGATCTGATTCATTACCAGCTTGGAAATGAGAGGAAAAACAATATGATCATTTTCCTGTTTAATAACCAGTGAATGTGTTAGACATAAATGACTTATGCTGCTATGCAAAGGGCTGCATAGTTTAGCCTTTTACTAAAATTTATGTGACCATCATTTTACAATATATTTTCTTCTGTCCTTCCATCTATTTTGTTATCCACTATTTTGCTTAGTTTTGTCAAAATATATTCTGTAATTATTCTATAATGAGCAATGGAATGTTTTATATATCTATATAGATAGAGATCTGTCTCTTGCCTATAAAAGGATGATTTGCTGAAATAAGGGAATCTCTTATCTAAACAAAATATTTTTTTATTCAAATCCCATATTGCACTGAGCTGAATCTGAATTTCTGTTGGGGTTCACTACTTTACTCAGGGAGGTGAGATTGTGACACCTCAGACATTAGACAGCTATTTAAACTATTTATGAACTAACCACTTGGTTCTCAACGTACAAATTCAGCACTCATTTAGGGATGATCAAAACCACATCTGAATTTATTTTACAAAGAGATCTTGTGTATATATTTGCTACCTTAAAAAATAGATGTAGTATTTAAAGCCTGTCATCTGATGATACTTGAATATGACTGTGTGTTATGCAACAAAATACCAAATATGCAGTAAGAAGATATAATTCTTTTGTTGAACTTCAAAAATTGCATTGCAAAAATACATTACCATTGAAGTGACATTCAGGTCTATCACATGACTTCAAAGACAGGTCTAACTGGAGGATATATTTGACTGTACAGTAAGGAAGAACAGATATGGTAAAATAAACAAGCCTTGTCACATTACATTTTCCACAAATAAATCACAATAGTGAAGGCTTGTCTCTCCCATTTTCACACGCAGGAAAAGGTTCAATTGGAGAGGTAGTCATTAACATTGAATACTTAAATAACTATACATATGCATAAACATTTTCTTTTTGATCTGTGTAAGATCAAGGAGGATTTTCCATACCTGCTGTAGCTACTTTCGCTGTTAATAAAACTCTTTCTGACTCACTGTTGTGGTGGAAAGAGTAACTGTTCAGGATGATTTCAGCTAATAGGCTTAGAAAGTGTTCTATATCTCTGATAAAATAGAGCTGGATGATGCTACTCATTTTGTAAATATGTAGCAGTAGGTAAGCTCTACAAGACTTGGTAAAATATCTTTGCTCTAAGCTGACAGATTTGAGTTTTATAGTCACATGTTTTCCCCTAAAACATAGTCTGTAGTAGGACATTAATATGAAGGGCATTGTATTCCTTCAATTTTTATTTTTTTTTAATTTCAAAACTGTTTGTATTTTCTTAGAAAATCTGATTTTCAGGGTACAGTTCAGTGTTGTAGTTGACCTAATTCTACTGTAACCTATACTGTTTTAAATCATTGCAAAAAAAACCAACCAAACAACAATATTTTAAGTGTTTTTTTCTTTTTTCTTAGATATTTCTATTCATGAAGACCAATGCATTGTATATCAGTTATTAACTTAAAGATCTCTGATCAAATAGGATCCATGAGACAACCTTGTTCCTTATTTTACGCAAGATCCAATTTAAGCATGCTTCTAGTTTTTGACAGACATTTTAAATTCAACTGAGATAGGGAAATGTCACAGGATTTGCTATATAAGTGTGTTAATCCTGAGCAATTATCAAGGTGCCTCTTCCCTGTGGTCAGGCACCATATCAAGAGAAGTTGCTGGCCCTCACCTTCCAGCCATGAAAGCAGTCCAAGAAGGGAAGTCAAAGTTACCTGATAATCTGGACTAAGGGTGTAATGGTTTCAAGGAAAATGGACTTATTCTCTCAAAAATATTTTTTGATCTTTTTAAAAAAATAAAGTAATTTAAAACATTTAGTCATTACTCTCTCCTTTAATAGAGCTGCAGAAACTACAGAAACTGCAAATATTTTCTGATTTCTGTTGCTACTAGTCTATACTAATGGTCAGCACCCTGGATGATGGTTTAAAAATAGGCATCTTTACAACTTGTGCAGATTCTAGTTTATTCAATGTTTGAGGAGTGACCTTAAATTCAAATGGAAGTGATCTACTTTACTAGGAGAGATAAAGAAAGAAAGATCAGTACATAACAGTGCATTTATATACAAGTCAATGATCTGTATTTCCCAAGAAGACAACCATTATAGTTAGCAGCAAAAAGAGTAATGAGTTAGATCTGAGCAGAGCAACTGCAGTCTGTGAAAGTCATAGAGGTTTCAGAGCTATTCTTTATGTTTTCAGGCACAGCAACATCACTTGAAGTGGGCTGCCACTACTGCTGATACAGCATTTCAACAACATCACATTGCTTTCTTTAGTTTCCAAACACATTTATGGGAAAGCCCTGGAAATCCTATGATTGCTAATGTGGTGTTTCTACACCAATGACAATGTTGTCATATTTACAGAAGAGACCTACTTATGTTTCCCCAGTGATACCTATATAGTATGGCAATATATATGATCAGTTATTCCTTTTAGCTAACATACTTCAACCTATGCTGAACCAGTGATGAGATAACTGATGGAATAGAGAAAGGTACTTGCAGAAGAAAATCAAGAAAAGGACCATTTCACAGCAAGGGTAAGGGCTTGCATTCGGCAGCAGACAGAAGTAAAGAGACGACAGCAGCAGGTGAACCGTTAATTATTATAATATCTCATGTCAGTACTGTGGAAAATAGAAACTCATGGAAGAATAGAACAGAAATAATTATAATCATCTGTAAGATACAGAAACTGCAGTGACTGCACTACCAAAAAATAGAACTGGGAGGATTTGTTTTTTAATTAATTTTTGTTACTAATCCTGTATTAATGAAGGCTGCTAATGTAACAAGCAAAGCATTAGCTGTGAAGAACATACAGAAAGTGTTAAATTATTGATTTTAAGTAAAAATTCACTTAAATACTAAACTTTTAAAAATATTAGTCAAATATACAACTATTGCCTTTGCTTCAATGAAAAACATACATTAGAATATTTAAATTACTGTTTAATTCAAGTCTGTTATAGTAAGGACAGGCATTCCATATTGGAAGAATAGTTAACATCACATTTGTTAAAAGCCTAAGGTTACTGTATGTAGAGAAAATAATCTGCACTGTTACTGGATTTATCACAGTTTGTGTAAGCAATATAGCCTCTTAGTGCTGGGCCAGCAACAGCTTTATGATGATTTATATAACTGTTGAAGCCAGAATCTTTTCTAGTCTCATAGTGATTTCAATCCCATTTTCAATTAGAAGATTTCTGAAGATCGTGCTTTTCCTTTCTCTTGTTTGAAGGAGAAAGAGAGATAAAGTCACAAAAAACTTAAAGGTGACCTTCTGGACAGGACTGAATTTTATTTTATTTTTTTTCTTTTTAATCCATAATGGAGTGAAAACAAGACTTGAAACTTCAACAGTGGTGTAAACTGAAACTATCTTTGTCCAGCTTTTGTGATGATCAATTAATAGCAGGGTAGCTATTAATTGCTACAGCTTTAGAAACAAGTGGTGAAAACACTTCAGCATTTAGAACTGCAAGATTTTTATTAAACCCTAGGTATCACATCAACAGCATGAAGGAATACTGCATTAGGTTGTTGGGAAGCAGAAATACAAATGTGGTAAAATGAAATGTGAAATTTCTTCCTGAAATATAATTGTTCTTTTGGAATGTGTTGATGACAGAACAGATTCAACAAAGAGATGCATTTGTTCTCAACTCTGGTTCTTCATTAAACACAGAAAGTATTACCATCTTGTAGTACCATACACTGCTTGTGACAAAACTCTTTATTGATACAGTGGCTATCACCTTAGGTACTCTCTTGTAAGAGATCATAAGCTATAGAGGGCTTTGCAGTACTACAGATCAACAGCTGCAGGAGTGGTATTCTTCAGTCGCTTTTATGCAATAGCCACTTTTTATATGTATAACAACTTATCAATATAAATTAACTTCCCAAACTATTTCTCAGCCAAAGATATTCTGGTAAAGTCTGTGGTGGTCTTTTGACATTGCCCTGGTGCAAACACTATTTGAACTTCCCAAAAGTTGCGTTTTGAGTTCCTTATTTTAGTTTGCTGATTTCAGTCTCTTAGTTTTTGCATGAACCACAGAGAGCTCAAATTAAAGGCAGGAGGCATTTAAGTTTTGTGGGGGATTTTTTTGTTTGGTTTGGTTTGGTTAGGTTTGGGTTTTGTTGGGGTTTTTTTGTTTGTTTGTCTGTTTGTTTGTTTGGAGGGAAAGAAATTTGCACTTCTTTTTGTCTTGAGAGAGAAATAGTCTAACAATTAATAATCCTATTCTAAATCTCATTCGCTCTTATTCATGGTTATGTATTCTTTTAGTGACTATACATACAATTCAATAGTTCCCTTCCATCCCTGGTACTCACTTCAGGAGTTATTTATAGTTTGGAATGGTTCCTCTTTCAGCTTTCCTCTAACTAATTTAAACAATTCAAACCCTTTTGGTTTCTTCCTGCAAGAGTCAATTAATAATATATACAAGTTTATAGGTCCTATAGAAATAATAAATAGACATGTTTGATGTCTATTTAGGTTTGCAAATTGTAATGGGTTAATTTTAATACTTTTTTTGATTTGGAATAGAAAAAAAATGTTTAATTT